>NW_024090254.1:0-126336 GCF_014356525.2 Nilaparvata lugens | reverse complement strand
TATATATTTGAAAGGGCCTGGGAAAAGTCCCTTGATTAGGGTAGGGTTGCTTCATGTGAGTAGAAAATTGAAAAATTCAGCTTCATCTCATCACAAAAAGTAAGCGATTTTCAAATATTTACAAAGATACACAGTGTCTAAGCTACAACAAAGAAAAATATATATTTTAAATCCTTGAGCACATCACTAAGAGAGAGAGAGAGAAATGATTTCGACAATAATTTGAGTGAACTTTTCTAGTACAGTGAGAACGTAATCTCTATGAGTTCTGATTGGACAATTCTCATGTTGCTAGGCCGAGCAAGTATAAATTGTCCCATTAGAACTCGTGATAATAATATTCTCAATGTACTAGTTTGAATAGTCCCATTAAATCTCTTGAATAATATTCTCATTGTAGGCTACCAATCTGAATAGTCCCATTAGAACTCTTGAGAGTAATATTCACACTCTAGGCTACCAATATGAATAGTCCCATTAAATCTCTTGAAAATAATATTCTCACTAAACAAGACACGTTCACTGATTTTCTCACATGAGTGAGAATCCATCTATGAAGTTGGAAATTCTCCAGCTACCGTCGCCATCATGCGAATCACAATGGTATGCATAAGGGTGAGACCATACTAGGCGTGTTTTTTGCAGGCGTTTTCAGACTAGACGGCAGAGCAGGAAGCTCTCCAATTGGCTGATTATCAGCTGATTCCCGAACGCCAAAACAATGTCTGCCTCCATATGTCTGCTCACGTCTGCATGTTGTACAGGTTTCATTTTTTCTTCGTCTGTTGCTGTGGGCGTTGGCCTTGAAAGGACATGAGCTGTATGTATTCTCTGGTGGAGGTCCTTTACTGGAAATGGATAGATGTGCTGCTACAATCATGTGAGTAGATACATATTATTGAAAAAAATCATCCAAAGCGTTAAGCACACCACTGTAATTTGTATGATGGTGATAGCATAGAGAAATAAAATACTATTTAATAATTCACTTTCTGTGTAGTTGAGAAGTTGATATTGTGGTAATTATTCATATTGAATAAAAATACTAAGAAATTGTCTAAAACCACAGATTTATTGATAGTGTTACACCATTTTCAATCTCTGGTAAACTCTGTTAGAGATTGACAATGGTGTAACACTATCAATAAATCTGTGGTTTTTGACAATTTCTTAGTATTTCTATTTAATATGAATAATTATTTCTCTGGTGATGATGAAGATTTCAAAGTTTTGATGTTTGAAATTGTCCTGCTTTCGTCACCGTCATGAAATTTGAAAAAGTTTAAAGTTTTATGATATCACTTTTTGCTATTATAGAAAAAACGACTAGCAGTCATATTTTTTACAATAATGAATCACTCACTGTGACAACGAGATCTTGGTTGTCAACCAAGAAGATGGTGGACCTGCCGTTGTCACAGAGAGTGATTAATTCATTTATTGTAAAAAATATGACTGCTAGTCGTTTTTTTCTAATAGCAAAAAGTGATTTGATAATAAAGCAGTTCGTGATGCAAAACATCATTGAGAGTTTTATGATATTAATGATATGAGATTCTTGAGAAAAAGATTTAATTTGCAGTGGCGTTAAGTTTCAGTTCCCAAGTGACGACTTCAGTCGCTCTGTATTCACGGCTGTTATCTTTTACTGTTTATTATTGTAGGCTATAGTCCACCTAATATAATATGCTGACTACAGTATGCTCTGTTTTTATAATATTATTATGTCGACTATAGCCTACAATAATGTTGATATTATACAGTAATAGACTAACTGAAGTCAATGGATAGAGTCGTTGCTTAATAATTGGACCTCAAGGGAAACTTTTGAAATATCTTTTCAACTGTATCTTATAATAGTTATCAGCCTGTAGTGAGATTCACTTTAAGCTTTCAACATTGGTTGAGTATGGAAAGCACTCATGTTTTTTATAAGAAAAACGAATAATATAAAAAAGCAACATCATTAATTCTACTGTATTCAAATACAACCATTAAAAATCAAGAATTAAATCAAACAATGAGTCTCAAATTCTTTGAATAGAATAGAATTTATTTGTCAAGTTATTCACATAAATACATGGACACTGTCAGATTAGGTACAATTTCAAATCACACAAGTAAGGAAGACAAACAATTTGATATACAGATTGATTGATTGATTAATTAATTGCCTTTATTAGGGCGGAGTTAGGACTCCTGGTCCTCTCTACCACACAACCCTAAAGATATAGTGATATAAAGATAGACAACAGTATTAAAGACAAGTCATATTATTCAAAGTTGAAACCACTCAGGATCATGTCATGCCACTCCTGTAGTGAATAAAGTGGCTTGGATTTCTTAACCACTTTTGCATTTATATACATTTGAACCTCCTGAAAGTAATATGTCTAGCATTCAATGGCAGCCTATTACATAGTTTTATGATCATGTAATTAAAATCATCTGAGTCTTTGTCAACACAAGAAGTGTCACAGTCATTAAAGTCTATGAGTGAATTAAATAGATAAAGATCAACGATAAAATAAAATTAGTGATGTTTGATTCAATGCATGTTGGAAAAATTGCTCAAATTTTAAAAAGAGTAGCTATTAATTAAGACCGATTACCCAATCATACTGATAAGGTAACTGCAAACTCATAATGATGTTTGATTTACAAACTTGTTCAAATTGTGTAATTTATAAATCCTCGGGGTTGTTACTCAAAAAATATTATTATACATTCCGATGTATCCTATTCTATAAGAAATGGGATCAGGCTTTATTAAGTTTAATAAAATTACAACATAGTTGAGACTTACTTATTAGGTTTCAAGTTATGTCTGAAAGATTCTGTTGCTCCTATGCTCATAAATGAATATTGAAATTTTTGTCAAGACTTACTTAAATAAGATAGAGAGTGATTCGTGAATAGGTATTTTTAAAGTATATTATAAAGCAGGATCCTCACAATACCAATGAACGTGACCGGTACAATGCGAATAAGGTACAATCATTCTTGCTTTGCCGAGCTAAGTGGGAGTAGCTCCATTAGAACCCATGGGAATAATAACATAGAGAAAATATAGAATAATAAGATATCCTATGGTATAGGTAGCCTAATATTTTAAATTTTACTGTTAACTCAAGCCGATAGTCCTAGTACTTCTGTCTTGTGGAGCTATGTTACGCTGGTAGTCTCTCATACTGTCATACTGCTGCTGAGAGACTACCAGCGTCACATAGCTTCATGTAAAATAACTTCTACTAGGGCTATCGGCTTAGTTGTCATTGAACATTTCAACATAAACACCCTATACCATGGTATATCTATTCATGCAATATTTCAATTCTAAATTAGGAAATTAAAAACGTTTTGGGCAATAGCCTGTTTTTTCTTTTCCGATCATTGTATTGTTTGTGCTAACCTAATAAATAAATCTAGCCTACTCCATGATTTTCTCTATGATGAAAATACCCTGAATGATACAGTATCACAAAATGATACAGGATCAAAACAATATGATACAGTATCACAAAGTGATACAGGATCAACACAATATGATACAGTATCATCTCAACTTGATACACAACACCAACATTTGATACAAAACTTCCAAACTTTGAATGAATTCTACAAGCCATGGGGTATCTTTTTATCCTATCGTTTATCTATGCTATAACTGTGATACAGTATCAACACTATGCGATACAGTATCACAAAATCACAGTACTTGCCTATCTTTTCTCTACAGTATCACTCTCTATTCATCAAATAGTTCAGAATTCAATAATAGTCGGCAATCCAAACTGCAAAACATTCTAGCTTGAAAGTAATTTTTGTTTTGACATGTTCACAGTCCTTGGACAGGAGATAAAGATGCCCTCTCTGTCACCTACAATGACAGCTGGTACCATTGTGAAGTGGTTGAAGAAGGAGGGAGATACGATTGCACCGGGTGATGTTCTGTGCGAGATACAAACTGACAAAGCTGTCATGGCGTTTGAAACTGAGGAGGAGGGAATTCTTGCTAAAATTATGGTGAGTTATTTTTTGTTTGGACTATTGATGTATTGTATTTTATGTTAACCTTCCGGTAGACCCGCCCTACTCAATCACACGAGCAGTCGCGTGTTGTACTTTTTACAACATCCAATTTTCCAAGTGTTATGTACTCTACCTTCAAAACATATTCATTATTTGTATAATTACTTTTTCCATCTTCTTGGATTATTTTACGCCTATGAAGATTTGGATGATTACCATTTCATAGCCCAATAAGGTACATCAAGCAAAGCCATCAATTCTGTGTTATTGGTTCGTTTACAGTCCCCGCATACAGTCTTTCCCTATCTTATGCACTGTGGCGACTAAATGGCACCTACAGACTGAACCATTGCTCGGTTGATACTGCAACTCAGTGAAGTGATGGGGGAAAGTTTTGGAATGAATAGGTGACTCATTCACTGACAACACCCCATTCAATAGTTTTGTGCAGCAAAGAAACTGACACTGTTGTACTTATTACAACAGCGTGACTGCCGGAAGGATAATAATTGTTAATAGACTGATTGAATACCTCTCTTGTACAGACGGTTCAGTGACGATAAAAAGGTTGAAATTTCTGTTACTTGCATACTTGTGGAAATCCTAATAGACCGGCATAATAATCCGGCCTTGCAGCCGTGGTCGTGATTTGTCTCATCTGATCATCAGAGAGTAGACGTCCTCCCAAAAATTATCTTCTGAAGAAGATGGCTCTTTAATCGTCTCTTGAAGTAAACAGTTCTCTCTCATTTTAATAGAAGATTAATAGTCAAAGACGACTATATTATTGATGGAAGACTAAAGCTGGATTCATACAGAACAGTTAAAAGTAAAAATTTAATTTCCTGAAGTTCTTTGGAATTTTTCATACTCACTCGACCGAGCTGAGTGGGAATAGTCCAATTAGAGCTCATAAGAATTATATTTCCAAGGTCACTGTTGTATGCGAATCCGGCTTAATACTTTTCCGGCTCCGTACACCCTTCTTGATGAAATAAAAATATTGATTGTCAGATAAATTTCATGATTCACCAAATAAATTCAAGTGTGACATGAGATACATTGATTTTTTGGTGGTAGGAAGTTCGCCGGGTAAACTAGTATCATATACTAGTAGTTCTGTGAACAGTAGACCTCACACAGTATTCTCATCCACAAGTACCTGATTGGAACTATAGACCTTATGGAAATACAGCAATAGACTGGCTTCTCCACACATCTGTGTAATCACTTGTCAGCTGATTTATGATGAATAATTCTATAGTCTGATTTTTACTTTCCTTGCCCTACTACCATAGGTAAGGAAAGTATTGCTTTCCAAAAAAAATTAAGGTACCCCAATTTCAAGTTTTCTATACGTTTCAAGGTCCCCTGAGTCCAAAAACATGATTTTTGGGTGTTGGTCTGTGTGTGTGTGTGTGTGTGTGTGTATGTGTGTATGTGTGTATGTCTGTGAACACGATAACTCCATTCCTAATTAACCGATTGACTTGAAATTCTAAACTTAAGGTCCTTATACCATGAGGACCCGACAATAAGAAATTCAATAAAATTCAATTCAAGATGGCGGAAAAAATGGCAGATAATTACTAAAAAACCATGTTTTTCACGATTTTCTCAAAAACGGCTCTAACGATTTTCTTTAAATTTATACCATGGATAGCTATTTATAAGCCCTATCAACTGACATGAGTCTCATTTCTGGGAAAATTGCAGGAGCTGCGTAATATTATCGAGAAAAATGGCGGATAATTACTAAAAAACCATGTTTTTCACGATTTTCTCGAAAACGGCTCTAACGATTTTCTTCAAATTTATACCATGGATAGCTATTTATAAGCCCTATCAACTGACATGAGTCTTATTTCTAGGAAAATTGCAGGAGCTGCGTAATATTCTCGAGAAAAATGGCGGATAATTACTGAAAAACCATGTTTTTCACGATTTTCTCAAAAATTACTCGACTGATTTATTTCAAATTCATACTCTGTATAGTTATTTATCAGCCCCATCAACTGGCATGAGTCTCCTCTCTGGGAAACTAATGGGGGGTTCACCCCATCCTTGAGAAATGTACTTTGTAACCTCCTTCTCGTGCATGAAGTAGGTAGGTAGAGCAGTCTATAAAAATAACACATAGTCGAGATATTTCATCTGTAGAACAGCTGTTTTGACGACTTTTAAAAAATCATCGGATTTCACAATTTACACAAAGGAAAAAGTACTCTGAAAACAATAATTATATACACACATACACTACGATCGTAGTTTCAAATAATTATGTTGCCGCCAATCGTCATTATGTTATTTCTCTAAATTATTATCGTTTAAGAATGAGGCTCCCAGTTCAATGAGCAAGGAAAGTTGTGTGAGTGTACCACACCAGATTTTTACTCTAATATTGGCGTATGAAGGAGGCTCCTTTTTCCTTTTATATTATCCTTGAAATACAAAATTTCCCAAAACCTTGTATGTACGTCGACGCGCAATAAATTAAAAAAGGAACATACCTGTCAAATTTCATAAAAATCTATTACCGCGTTTCGCCGTAAATGCGCAACATATAAACATTAAGAGAAATGCCAAACCTCACTTCGCTCGGTCAATAATATCAACTGTCGTTAATTCTTGTTTTAATAAATTATATTTTATTAGTCAAGAGAATATATTTTTCAATTATTAAATAATGAATTTCCGGAATTATGATAATATATTTTCTTAATAATTATATTTCCAGATTGATAAAAACGATCTAAGTTAGCAACATTGCGGAACTAGAAAAGGATAGTGCCATCTACTTTGTCGAATGATAGACAAGGATAGCAACACCAATGTTAATCGAATACTGTCATTATAACGTCGACCTCCTCACTATAGTGGCTTTTATTTGATATTATCCATTTGGTTAACTGATAGCCTAACTATGTGAGGTTAATTTTTCTCATTTTTGTGTAAATATCTCCACTATTTTCAATAATTTTTTGGTGATTTTTCCAGGTGCCTTCCGGCGAAGGAGAGGTGCAGGTCGGTACCCTGATAGCCCTTATGGTAGCAGAGGGGGAAGACTGGAAAACGGCTGAGGTTCCCAGTGGTGGGGCGGGCAGTGGAGAAGCCTCCTCCCCAGCCCCCTCTTCTGTAGCTGCAGCTCCGTCTGGTGGCAGTGGTGAGAAACAATTTATTATATCAGATTCATCCATCTATCAACTTACTTATGGTGAGGTGAAATCATTTTTATCAATCTATCGACTTGCTATCCATACAATCATAATACATCCACTTACGATGGTGAGGTGAAATCAGAAAGGTGAAAATTGTATGTTGTTGGGTTAGGAGAACGTGGAGGCCATGCATAGTAAGCCTTGTCATTGAGGCTCTTTATTCATTTACTTATTATATTCAATTGGAGAAGATTGTTTTAATTTTCGGAACAAAATATTTCAAATTAATATTTATTTTACAGTTGTGAGTGCTAATAAGTAGAAGGAATTTTGTTATCAATTCGGATCTTAATCTTTCTAAATTCAAAATAAATTGTTTCAAGTGTTTGTGTTTTGTTTCAATGTGGAAGTTAGTGAAGAATTGGAAAGTCGCACATAACCTTTATCTGGACAATTTATTTTATGAAATTGGGATGAAAAGAAGTTTTGGACTGTAGTATGTTTCTTTGTCCTTAAGTTGATTGTAAATGATGAATAAATAAATGAATAAAATAAATTAGAAGCAGACGTTAGGTCATGTCAGAGGCCCTGGAATTGGTCAGTTGCGACCTGAAAACTCTGACACCAGACCTGAGCCAACCAGGTTACTCGATATTATAATTATTATTAGGCTATTCAATTTTTATACATTTATAGATACAATAGCATTCTCAACTCATTATGAGTGATTGGGAAAGAAACAACAGGCTTGCTCCTTTAAGTGATCCGTGGTCTAGTGGATAGAGTGCTTGCTTAGTAGCCTAGAGTTCCCCAGTTCAAGCCCACTCATCAACGACAAGGTTTTGACCTGGTCACTCCCGTGTTGTTGGATGGGCACGTCCTCATGCATGTGAATTAATGGAAAGTTTTGTATTCTATTACTGTGTATTATCATAGGGAAACAATAGCTTGAGTAGATATCCCATGGTATAGGGTGTTTATGTCGCAACTTTTACTGTTATCTCAAACCGATTACTATCGATTATTGAAGATTTCTACTGTTTTGACGGGTAAGAGTGTTTGAACAGCACAATATGAGAGACTACCAGCGTCACACACCTTTTTGGGAAAGAAATACGTGCTCTATCAGCTTGAGAAAACAGTAAAAGTTGCGACATAAACGCCCTATACCATGGGATATCTACTCAAGCTATTGTTTCTCTATGGTATTATTAAAGTCTATGTATGTAGACTAAAGCCTACAATGATATATGCAGTATGATAGACTACAATCTATATATATAAAAGCGAAATGGCACTCACTCACTCACTCACTCACTGACTGACTGACTCACTCACTCGCAGAACTAAAAATCTACCGGACCAAAAACGTTCAAATTTGGTAGGTATGTTCAGTTGGCCCTTTAGAGGCGCACTAAGAAATCTTTTGGCAATATTTTAATTCTAAGGGTGGTTTTTAAGGGTTTAAAGTTCGTCTTTTAGCATGTATATTCTTCTTATTCCAATCTCTTAATTATAATTGAAAAATGTCCATACCATATGTTAATATAGAACTATAATCTAGAGAGAGTACCTCTTCGAAACAGTTGTTAACTGGTAACTAAATTAATAATTTTGTCAGGTTGGCATTGAGTTGAGTTGACTTTGTTAGGTTGGCACAAAGTTGAAGATTGAAATGCATTTATCGCGGAAAAATTGATTGGGCACTGCTACTTCAATCAGAGCTATTCCTGGGAATATTATATCGCCTGATATGGCGAGCGAAGCGAGCCCGCTGATCTTATATTTTACGGGGGTCCAGGGGGCGGAGCCCCCTGGCTAGACGGATATGGCGAGCGAAGCGAGCCTGACGGCTAGTCGATAATACAGCGCGGCTGTAGCTGAGCGGCTAGAGTCGCCGCTGAGGAATTGGACCTCAAGTTTAATGTGACTTGTATTGTAGAGTTGGGCTAGCTTATGATGTAGGGTGTTTATGATCCATATTCTACTGTTAACTCAAGCGTATAGTCGTAGTAGTTGTTTTTGGTGAAGCCTTGAGAGTAGCCGCTGGTAGTCTCTCATACTGTGCCGTTCTTACATTCTCACCCCAACAAAACTGTAATAATGGAAAGTAGTCGACTGTAATCGACTTGAAATTTGGAAGCTAATACCATGGGATATCTTCTTATGCTATCTTTTCTCTATGGTAGGACATTGATAGTCATTTTCATTAATACAAAGTAATAAAGGATTAAACTTTGATGAATATAATCAAGTGGAGAATGTGAGTGAATAGAGCAGTTTTATGTTTGATATTGCAGTCCCTGGTACAAGCGTGATGATGCCAGCCCTATCTCCTACAATGTCGGAGGGCGAAATTGTCTCTTGGCTGAAGAAGGAAGGTGAAAAGCTGTCTCCCGGTGATGTGCTCTGCGAGATCCAGACGGACAAAGCTGTCATGTCCATGGAAGTTGACGATGAGGGAGTTCTCGCCAAAATATTGGTATGTATCTTGGTCTTTGAATTGATTTTTAGGCTATTCGCACACCAGTTAGTCAAGACAAGACAATAAGTCACAATAGTCACAATACTTCACATAGCTGGTTGTGGAGCAACACACACTGATTAGTCATTGCAATTAGACATATCTTCATAAGCAGACATGTGAAGTATTGTGACTAAACGTGTCGTGTCTTGTCTTGACTCATCGGTGTGCGCCTAGCCTCACAGTAATGGTTTTCCTATCTCATCTCATGATTGGTATCTAACCCCGACTTAGTCGGGGTCTTAGACAATCTGCATGTAGTAATAAATATCAAGTTATTAGATAGCTTGGAGGGTGAAACAAGTGTATCTAATTATACGAATTTTCCTGTAGTGAGGTCCACGTTATAATGGCAGTGTTTGATTAGCAATGGTATTGCTATCCTTGTCTATCATTCAACAAAGCGGATAGTGCTATCTCTTTCTCGCTCTGCTCTGTTGCCAGGTCGTCTTTCAACAATGTAGAATTAGTAATTGATAAACAAAATATTTCATCCTTATGAAAATTCATTATGGAGTTATTGAAAAATATTATTTCTTGCTTAATAAAATATAATTGATTATTTAAAACGTGAATGAACAGTTAATATTACATCAATAAACCTTTATCAGCTACCGTCTATAGAAGACATTGACAAGATAGAGGTTCGGCAACGTTGATCTCCTATCTTTCTCCACTGCCATTATAACGTGGACCTCACCATAGTTGATTCTCGACTTTTGTTGCACTAATAAAGATTAACCAGCTAAGAACCTTCTGTGTATTTTTTATTGTGCAAAAGAAAGATTATTAAAATTTCTCTTACAACTAAGTTTCTTAGTATAGTTGAAGATGTGTTGGATTTAACACAGTCCTGTAACTGCATTACTTCTGGTAATGTTGGAATTGCAGTCCTGTAATTAAATTAATAGAAGTGGGTTTCACAACCAAACTAACTTAAGATGGCGTTTTTTAATACTATGGAGAAGTTTTACAACAGACTCATCAGCAATAATGTGTTCAACAAATTTTATCGAGATTTTATTTCCTTTATTACCCAGGTACCGGCTCAAACGAAAGTCGGTTCTTTAGTTTTTGTCGATAAGAACAAATTTTATCGAGATTTTATTTCCTTTATTACCCAGGTACCGGATCAAACGAAAGTCGGTTCTTTAGTTTTTGTCGATAAGAACAAATTTTATCGAGATTTTATTTCCTTTATTACCCAGGTACCGGATCAAACGAAAGTCGGTTCTTTAGTTTTTGTCGATAAGAACAAATTTTATCGAGATTTTATTCCTTTATTACCCAGTACCGGATCAAACGAAAGTCGGTTCTTTAGTTTTTGTCGATAAGAACAAATTTTATCGAGATTTTATTTCCTTTATTACCCAGGTACCGGATCAAACGAAAGTCGGTTCTTTAGTTTTTGTCGATAAGAACAAATTTTATCGAGATTTTATTTCCTTTATTACCCAGGTACCGGATCAAACGAAAGTCGGTTCTTTAGTTTTTGTCGATAAGAACAAATTTTATCGAGATTTTATTTCCTTTATTACCCAGGTACCGGATCAAACGAAAGTCGGTTCTTTAGTTTTTGTCGATAAGAACAAATTTTATCGAGATTTTATTTCCTTTATTACCCAGGTACCGGATCAAACGAAAGTCGGTTCTTTAGTTTTTGTCGATAAGAACTACAGATGGAAATTACTGAGATATTGCAATTATTCAAATGCTAATGAATTAATTATTATTAAACGAAAATCCAAATTAAATGCTGTAATTCACCCCGAAGACTTCTGCTACTGCAAATATTGACAACAGGGTGAACAGCTAGATGGAAATTCGATGAGCGCTTCTATTCAAAAAATAATTTGTTAGCCCGGGAATCGAACCCAGTACCTCCTAATTGCCGGTCAGGAATGCTTACCCTTACACCAAACCGACAATCTCTGGATAGCAGCGCTCATTTTATATGAAGCCAGCGGCCAGCCAGTCTACAGATGGAAATTATCCAGAGATTGTCGGTTTGATGTAAGTGTAAGCATTCCGACCGACAATTAGGAGGTACTGGGTTCGATTCCCGGGCTGACAAATTATTTTTGAATAGAAACGCTCATCGAATTTCCATCTAGTTGTTTACCCTGTTGTCAATATTTCCGGTAGCAGAAGTCTTTGGGGTGAATTACAGCATTTAATTTGGATTATCGTTTAATAATCATCGATAAGAACTGATCTACGATTTTGTTGTGTATTGTATATTGTACAAAATGAAGATAAATATATGAGTTTGTTGTATTGTTGCCCAGGTACCAGCTCAAACAAAAGCCCAAGTGGGACAGTTGATAGCTCTAGTGGTGGCTGAAGGAGAGGACTGGACAGATGTGCAGATTCCTGCTATGGGTGGGGCCCAGGGGGAAACACCCAGTGTGGGTTCAGCCCCCACTCCTCCAAGTCCCACTGTGGGATCGCCAGCTCCCGCCGTTGCTCATCAGTTGCATGGGTAAGCTATACTGAGGTCCACGTTATAATGGCGATATTTGATTAACATTGGTGTTGCTATCCTTGTGTATCTTTCGACAAAGCAGATAGCGAATGTATCAAATCATAGTGTTGTGTATCAAGTTGAGATGACACTGTATCATACTGGTTTGATACTGTATCATGTAGTGGTTGTTCTTGTTGTTTAGTAAGGTCCACGTTATAATGGCAGTATTTGATTAGTATTGTTGTTGCAATCCTTGTCTATCATTCGACAAAGTAGACATTGGATGTATCAAATCATGGTGTTGTGTATCAAGTTGATATGATACTGTATCATATTGTGTTGATACTGTCATTATAACGTGAATCTCACTATATCAACTGTTTGTCTGTTCATTAATTCGTTTCAAATTTTAGCTATTCAAATTTCAATTATAATTATCTTTATTCATTACAAAAAGCATACGGGTGTCGTCTACTATTCTAACAAAAGTAATAGTATGATGCTATTATAAGAAGAGATAAACTCAATCCACTGGAAAGAAACAATATCCTGAGTGAGATTCATGTTTCAATGTCAGCTTCTGATTAACATTGATTTGCCATCCTCCTCTGATATTAGACAAAGCAGATAAATGCATCCTTTTCTACCTTCGCAATGTGCCATATAGTTTTTAGGCTATTAAAAAATATAATGGAATACCAGACTATTCAATCTCATATTAGAATTCATTTCCAGGTTATAAAATGACATATTTCGAAGGTGAATATTATAAATTATTCTTTTTTGACAGAATTACTGTCAAATAGAATGAAAATTACTCTTTCTAGGTGGGGTTTCACACCAAAGCTTGGCCGAGCGGAATCCGCTTGCTCGCTAACTATTCAGGATTTAGTCGGGAGAATTCAAATCAACGCCGGGCCGAGCCGAGCGGATTTGTGCAGTCGGCTTGACGCTCAACTCGAGCGTTTTCGACCAAGCGGATTCTGTTTCTTTCAGTTTAGTTCGATCTTCCCACGTAGTGAGTTGCGCAGTATTTGTGTTTTTAACTTGAAAAATGTCTTAAAAAGCAAATCAGCAATCGGCTTCAGTGCGAACGCAGGCAGATTCCGCTCGGCTCGGCATCGCATTTCTCCGCCCAGCTCGGCTCGGCCCAGCCCAGCTTTGCTGTGAAATCCGCCTAATTGAATAACTTACTTATGAAAGCGTTGTAAGTTATCCGAAACAGTTCCATCCAGAACCAGTATGTGTACTTTGTCTCCTATAAAAAATGCCCTTGTTAATTGAATATTTTTATGAAAAAGTTGTAATCTGTACTTTCACTCAAATAACAGTTACATTCAATTTTGATGAAGTTTATATTCTATTTTAACCCTATTTTTCATTGTTTACAGTTTATTTGGCCCAGCAGTGAGAGCCCTCCTAGAACAATACCATCTGACCGGCAAGGAGATTGAAGCCACTGGAAAAAATAGTCGCATACTAAAAGCAGACGTCTTGAAATACATCACCGACAAAAACCTCCAACCTAAACCACCTGTGCAGGTGCCGCTCCCTGGAGGTAGCACATCTACATCCACCTCTACTTCCACCTCCTCCTCGACATCACAACCTACCGTTCTAGGTAGGAAAAAGACCGGTTACACAGACGTTGAAATAACGTCGATGCGTTTAACGATCGCGAAACGGTTGACGCAATCGAAGAGTGAAATCCCGCACGCCTATTCCACACTGCAGGCCGAGATCGACTCGTTGTTGACGTTGCGTAAACAGTTGAAAAACGTTGGCGTCAACGTCTCCGTCAACGATTTCGTTGTGAAAGCCGTTGCACGCTCGTTGAAACAGTGTCCGTTCGTTAACAAGTTGTACGTTAACGACCAGATTACATCTTATAATGGGGTTGATATTTCGGTGGCCGTTGCAACGCCCAACGGGTTGATAACTCCGATATTGAAGTCGGCGGATATGAAAACGGTTGATCAGATTTCGGAGGAGATTCGGGAGTTGGCCGGTAGAGCGCGTGAGGGTAAACTACAGTTACACGAATTTCAAGGGGGCAGTTTCACGATTTCGAATCTAGGTATGTTTGGGATCACTGAGTTTAGCGCTATCATAAATCCGCCCCAAATTGCGATATTAGCGGTGGGTGGGGGACAACCCTATGTAAAGCTTGATGGTAGAGCGGCAACGGTGATGTCGGCAACACTGTCTTATGACGCGAGAGCATTGTCTGAAGGCGACGTTGCCGCTTTTATGGAGGTTCTGCAAGGTTATCTGGAGAATCCGGCCTCGCTTTTAGCGTCTGATAGTGCCTCACATGTGGTCAAGACTAAGGTTTCCGCTGAAGCGTATGTTTGAACAATGGTTCATCGATATTTTTGTAAATTATTGTTCAAGTATGATGAGATTTTATAACTAAGTTTGCTCCTGGAACGTATCATTGAAAGGTGTCTTAAATAATTGTGGTATAATAATCTTCCAAATTGTTGATGTAAAGATGAAGATATTATACCTAAGGTGACACTTGAACGGTGTATATAATGGTGGAATCTAGTAAATTCTTCTTGAATTATGCATTTGGAAGTGCTACATTGTAAATAGCAATAATTACCTCAGTAGTGTGAGAGATGAGGCTAAATTAATTAGGATGGAATTATTTCCAGTTGCACTAAATATATTGAAATCTTTATTTTTGTCCCTTTAATAGAGTAGGACTAAATATAATTTGGTCTAATTATTTTGAATGATATTCAGACTTGATTCAATTTCATTATTTAATTACAATAAAATTGTAGAATTTAAACTGATTTGTAATATTTTATTTATTATTTATTGTTATTTACAATAAAATTGTAAAGTTTCAACCGTTTCACCTTTTTGAATAAATAATTTTTTTTGAAAGTAATATTATATTAATTATCGTTTCTACAGTTTTGAAGTTTATTATAAATATGTTATAAAGCTTTAAATATTTTACAAGTATAAATTATTGGTTGTAATTATCTTGAAAAACGAATCGTTCTTCTATTTTTGGGAATCCTAACAGATATGGAGAAAAATATAAATGGTAAGCTAGTAATTATGTACATGAGATCATGGTCTTACGCTTGGGGTGGAAAATTAAGGATGAGCTTTGTTTTTGTTTCAATAATGTTGATACATTGTTCCAATCTTTCACAAAATTTGGTTATTTTTAAAAGTTTGCATCACCAATTTGATAGTTTTCAAGACGTTGAACTTTATTTTAAATGAATTGTTTAAGCTCGTTTCTTTTAATAACCGGAGGTGTTGTTGAGTTGAAACATTTTTATTCAGTTGTATATTTTTTTCAATTAACTTTATCTTCTTTTCATATGACTTTAGCATTCCTGGTAGTGATTTACTCGCCAATTCCAACGTACAATAATATTTTCTTTTACGTACAAATTTATTCGTGTTTGTTTGCTAGTCTGTTTTTTAGAAGATTGAAGAGTTTGTAGCTGTCAAAATGGGTTATATTTTCTTTTTTACAAAGCTTTATGTGTCCTTATTGGTTCAAAACTAATTGTATAGCTTTATGTTCATGTTATGTAGCTGGAATGTAGTGTTGACTATATTTGTATTCTATTGTTACCTGAACAACATTGTATCTATCAGGGTTCAGCCTGTGAATGTTTTTATAATTTTGATCTTGACATTGTTAGCGAATTGTTTTAAATATATATTTTCGTACAATTCAGCAAACTGTGTTTTATTGTGTTGAACTAAGATGGTAGTGTGAGATTCATTGTAAACTTCCAGCATTACATTGAAGTAGCAGCAAGTTTTTTATCATGTGGTTCTCAAGGTCTATGGAAAGATATTTCTATAGACATTGTGCTTTCCATTCAACCACTTTTGATAGTTTAAAATGAATCTCACTCCAGTTGCTCCACCTCATCTCATAGTAATGTTAAGGTGCGTCACAAAGTAGAAGGAATAACTTTCTTAAACTTTCTTCTCTGTGGGTGCGTACAGATATACGCGCCGCGAACATGAGCAATTCACTTTTAATCAGCTGATGCCAAGCTTTTTATATCTGTATCTTACCGTTTCTGTAAAAATACAGATATAATCAGCTGATTAAAAGTGAATTGCTCATGTTCGCGGCGCGTATATCTGTACGCACCTTAAGGTGTATGTGCACAATCTTGTTTTAAACTGTTGTTTGTTTAAACAGGGAATGAATCGCATTATGATAAATCCGACCATATCTCAAGGAATATTCAAGTGATCGTGTTTTAGGTTTAAATGTAGATTGTGGATGTGGCCCTTTATTGGTCTCTTATCTATGAATGCTGAAGATCTCCAGTGAGATTCACTTCAAACGGTCAGCTGAATTTCTTCCAAATAACATAATTGCTCCTCATTCAACGAATGCTGCTAATAGTCTAAAGCTGGGTTTACACCAAAGTTATTAAGAAAATGTTAATAACTTAATCCTTATAGATTCTATTAGATTAAACATAACTTATCATACACATGATAAACATATGTGTATGTCAAGTTCCGTTCAATCGAATAGAATATATGAGGATTCAGTTATTAACATTTTGTTAATAGCTTTGGTGTAAACGCAGATTAAAGTGAATTTCACTAGCATAGCATTTAAATGTCCGCTTTTTTTCAGGGCTATACTGAAATTGAAACATAAAAGAAGTTATCAAGTATTTTTTTATTTTATCACACAACACAATTAATTTCTTTGATACAATAGTGTGTTGTTTTTACTTTCCTTGCCCTATTACCATAGGTAAGGAAAGTATTGCTTTCCGAAAAAAATTAAGGTACCCCAATTTCTAAATTTCTATACGTGTGAAGGTCCCCTGAGTCCAAAAAAGTGGTTTTTGGGTATTGGTCTGTATGTGTGTGTGTATATCTCATCTCCCAATTAACGGAATGACTTGAAATTTGGAACTTAAGGTCCTTACACTATGAGGATCCGACACGAACAATTTCGATCAAATGCAATTCAAGATGGCGGCTGAAATGTTGTCAAAAACAGGGGTTTTCGCGATTTTCTCGAAAACGGCTCCAACGATTTTGATCAAATTCATACCAAGAAAATAAGCACTATCAACTGCCACAAGTCTCATATCTTTAAAAATTTCAGGAGCACTGCACCATCTATGCAAAGTTTAATTTCAGATTTCCAATTATCAGGCTTCAGATACAATTTAAACAAAAAATTTCAAGTGGAAAAGATTGAGCATAAAAATCTCTACAATTAATGTTCAGTAGCATTTTCACCTAAAATTTAAAATAAGCTCGAAATTAGAGAAAAAAAGATTATTCAATTGCAAACTGTTGGCAACTGTTGATTCTATTAAATCATTCATTATGAAGAGATAGCAGACTTCTTGTGTCTGCAGCGCTATTGTCCTGTCACCAGCTGGCTCAGATCATAGAAAAGTAGACTTGAGATGTGCGGGAACACTAGCGTCAGTTGATCAATTTTCATAACGGCTGGGAAAGTTGTGTGAGTGCACCACACCAGATTTTTCTTTAACTAGTTGATGAAATAAAAGTGTACTTATTAACTTTTATTGTGTATTATTTCTGAATTTCATATTTTTCCGTTAATTTTAAACAGCTGCTTGAAACTTCTTGCAAAAAATATAAATATTTATATCAGATTGAAAATAGTATTTCAGGGAAAAAGTTTTCCTTGATCACTGAAATATTATAGTTTTTGTGCGTTGAAAAGTTTCTGAATTGTTGAAATAACGAACACTGTTCAGTCTCTTAAAGAGTTTTATACAGTTTGAAACTTGATAGCCCAGAACAAGCTATCAACAAGTACAGTACCAAACCTACATAACCTGAAGACTTCAAGATTTGACTTGGTGGTAATATAGTGCTAAAGAAGGTAAACCACTTACCATATACCGTCCTTTTTTGTTTTGACTTTGCAAAGACTTATACACTTTTTATTCATACAATAAATAGGTACTTCTTTCTAAAAATCTTTTGCAACTTGTTGTTTTGAAACTACCTACTTGATTCAAACTCTTTAATTCTGGATCTAAAGATCTCAAAGTTTTCCTTATTCTCCTCTTCAATGTTTCACCGTTATGAGACAGAATAATAGTTTTGATAAAAGTAAGAAGCAATGATGATTTGCTGAAAACAATGTTAATTCAATTAAAACAATTACTTGGAGATTGACTCTTTGATGACTTTGATCACTTAGTGATGAAGTCCCCAAAATAACAATTGAATTGATAATTCAATAACAGTTTTGATTGGAGAGGTGTAGGTTTGAAGTCAAAATAATAATTAATAATCAAAAATTTTAAAGTCGAGATAATAATCCAATTGATAATTCAATAACAATCTTGATCGAAGAGGTATAGTTTTCAGTACCAGTACTCATTATCTTGAAGACCTCCACTAAGTGATTGACGATTTATACTAAGACTTCTCTTCATAGCAAGTGTACCGAACGTTTTACGATGACGTCAGTTCCTGTGACACCCTGCATTAGACAGCTATTGGACGCCGAGAAAATAGCGGCAGAAAAAGTCGCCGAAGCAAAGAAACGTCGCGAGCGAAAACTAAAGCTGGCAAAAACGGAAGCGTTGGCTGAAATAGAGCAGTATCGACAGGAGAGAGAAAGGGAATTTCAGAATTTTGAGAATAAACATGCGGCTCTTCGTGCTAAAATTACGGCGAGAATCGATATGGAAACCAGGAAGAAACTGGACATTATGAGGTCCACCGTTACTCGCAATAGGAAAAGCATGATTGAGAAGATATTGGAACTTGTTTTTAAAATTCCTGAGTATTAAAATGTTTGCTACAATGAAAAATTGATGCTTTTATTAATTTTCTTTACATAATAATTCATTTGATCCATATAGGTACATAAATATAAGATCTTGTCAAACATAAATTTACACAGAAGTTGTCGTCAAGTACAGAGTTAAAATTGAATAAATATGGAAAATTAATTTTCATTCTATAATCTCCTTACTTTCTTAACTTGTATTATACAGAGTGATTCAAAAAGACCACAACTATGAAAATCTGTATTTAATCAAGGAAACATAATAGAAACTTAGTTTGTAAATCAAAATGAAGAGTATTAAATTATGTTTTTCCCCACTAGAAAACAAGTTCACAAATGTTCAATGTGACCCCCTCCAGACATTCGAGTGATATCAATACGATACTCGAACTCGTTGCACACCCTCAGTAGCATATCGGGCGTAACAGTTTGCTTAGCTGCTGTTATTTCTTGTTTGAGCTCCTCAATGTTAGCTGGTAGAGGCGGTCGATACACCTTATCTTTAACGTACACCCATAGAAATAAAATCGCAGGGGGTGAGGTCAGGGCTTCTTGGAGGCCAGTGATGAAGCGCTCTGTCTCGAGCTGCTTAGCAGCCGATCCATTGCCTCAGATAGTTTTCATTCAAATAGGCACGGACAGATGAGTGCCAATGGGACTAAATAAGCAACTAAAAAAACTTCAGAGCTTCCTCAAATCGATGACAGATAGTGCTTTACTCTCTGTTTATTCTTTGCAGAGTTATCAATTTTCAAAGTTGTGGTAATCTTTTTGAATCACGGTGTATATTTTTTAAAAAAAAGCATATCATTAGAAATGACAAAGAGTCTATGATACTGTAGCTTGAAACCTGCTAATTAAAGAATATTTTTCAACTTTCATAATTAAAATTGAAGCTTCTAAAGCAAAAAGATAATTATATCATATTTAAAAATATGACAGCATGGGGGTACACCTATGACTCTCTGTGCCAAATGCCAATGTAGTCAAATTCAATCAATACATCACCTGACATCTGAGTGTCCACAATACTCATATCATGGAGGGCTGACTGAAGCTCATGCTGCTGGAGAAGAGGCTTGTCAGTTGATCCAGAACATAATTGAGTCTATTAGTATTTAATAATTGTGAAATTATTAATAACCTTGGTCTGTGAATGCATATGCGGTGCATATAATAATATTTAAAAAATATTAATATTCTTTAATCACCCAAAAAATCCCAAATAATCATCACTTTTCACATCAATCTTATTCAACTTGTGAGATTTCATTTTTTGCTTCTTAACCAGAGTTCTGATGGCTTCATAATGGACATTAAAGTTTGTATACAAACTTTGTTTGAAATACATAGGAAAAGTATGTTAATACATCGCAGCTCGGAATGGATCAAGAAACTATTACCTTTTATTCTATATACTATACATTATTCTCCCATGTACAATCTGATCTACTTGACCTGGGTGATACGGCGAACGAAATAATACAATTAATACTCCTGTTGCATATTCAAATATGTATTTAATAATATTCTAACATGAATTATTATTCTATAACAAAAATTAGTTTTGAATGAAAAAGACTAAGAAATTGTCAAAAAACCACTGATTTATTGATAATTAGAAAGACCGGTTTTGGTTATTACACCATTGTCAATCTCTGATGAACTAAAACTAAATACAAGAGCAGCAGAATTATCAATAAATCAGTGGTTTTTTGACAATTTCTTAGTCTTTTTCATTCAATATGAATAATTACCACAATATCAACTTCTCAACTACGCAAAAAGGGAAAAATTAGTTTCTTATTTTTCATGCCAATAGTTTTAGTCTGTAGTCTGTTTCTTTATCCTTAAGTTGATTGTAAATTATAAATAAATACATATTTTTTATGTATTTATTCATTTGACAATCACAAAATCATTATTACAGTATAATATGATTGGGAGAAGACAACAGACATTCATTTTTCAAGAAATATTCAATTGAGTTAACAATAATTTAGTTCTGTTTATGACAAAACACTTACCGTACAAAGAACGTTCACTAAAGAAATACAAAAAATTAAGTTGAACTTGTAATATATTGAAAAACTCTCAGACTTCTGTGAAATTATATTATTCAGACTGTAGAATGTTCTTGAGTATACCAACGTATTTGTCAACTCCTTGCTGATTGGCTGAATCATAATCCTTCATGTTTTCCTTGCAGCGATCCATGTAAGTGGAAATATTCTTGTATTTCTCCACGCCGGTGAATATTTGCTGGAAATATATAAGTACCTGATCAATTAAGTTCATGTTTTATTTGGTAATTTAATAGAGTTTATTAATATTGTTTGAATGAAAATAAATTGTTTTTGATGTTATTACATTATTATTACATTTACATTACATTTATTACATTCCTTAATCACAACATCAAATTAATGATTGGGAGAGAATCAACAGGATAAACCCAAAACTGTTCCTCTCCCTAATTTTGATAAAAATAGTTCAAATGAGTTTATGAAAACACTTTTATAAAGATCACAAAAATTTACAGTCCAAATATACATTATACTAAAAAATTTGTATCTCGGTTGATCAGAAAGATGTTGGTGATCAATCAAAATAATCTTGAAAGCAATTTGAGTCAATTATTGATAAATTTATTTAAAAACATTAGGGTGCCCATACTATATGAAACCTACAAACTAATTATAGGGGGTACTGGTTCGGAATATTTGAAAAAAATACTTGTACCTTTAATTAAATAAAAACACGCATTTAACTTGTACCTTTCACATAGGTGGTATCTCACCCTCCCACACTCTGGCAGAAACATTATTTTATAGATATAGATGCCTGAGAATGAATTGATCCTTTCTTTCAGTAAATAATAATATCATTATCATCATTATTGGCAAGAGGTTCTCTTTCACAGGTCGGCCAAGCAAATATTTCATTATAAAAGTCCTGTATTTCTTCTTCATTTGGTAGGTAGTCCTTGAGCTTCTTAATGTCACTTATTTTGGTGTGGAGTATGGGAATAAATCCTTCTGGGTAGGCTACTGCGTCTGGGAGAGTGATAACATCTGAATATGTGTTCCGTAAGCGAAAAGTGTGGCTCTCAAGTCCATCAATATAGCGATGAGCTGAAACAGTTCCTTCATTAGAATATGAATGCGTGAATTGCATGAACTTGCTAATCTTCAAATTCACTTTATCTTCTTTAGGGACATGTCTCCCCATCGTTTCAATCGACAGCATATTTTTTTATAGAACTTTGGCCACCAACTTTTATAATCAATAATGCTTTTAAAATTTGGGATTTCAACAATAAATGAATCTTTAGGACTTGACTCAATGATGAGTTGAATACACTGTTTAAGAGTGTATATCCTGTCACATTTCTTGATCTTTCTCTTCAGAACAGCAAAATCTCTGTCGCAAGGCAGGAATGTATGTCCACTTATTGGGAAATATTGGTTGATTGCTCTTAATTTTCCCAATGAAACCAAGGCTGACATACGGTAGCTCGCAGAAGTGTGTAATTTTTATTTTGCGATCCAGAACCATCAGAAAAAATGTGAAGATCTTTTACTCATCGAGGTTTCAAGGTATTGCATAATGATGTCACCTCATTTGGACCTTTAGTGGTCATACCTTCATATGGTAAACAAAAAACTTCACTTTATCATTTTTCAAATTATGAATATAGAAAACAGATACAGTTAACTGCCTCAAATAAAATGTCTCTTGTACTGGTATGGTGGGAAGCAATCACAAAGACTTGAACAATATTAGTTGTAAACAAACATAACCTCAATGCTAAATGCTAATAAGAATAAGCGTGGGACGCCGCATGCAGCGCTTGACACGTGACCACTCTATCAGCTGTTAAGCACAGAAACAACACAAGTCAATGACTGGTGTTGTTTCTGCATCAAATGAAATCTTCAAGCCGTTCAAAAACCGTGTAGAATGGCTTGACTGGTGTTGTTTTTACATGAAAAGACGTGGCTATATCCATAGATACCGAATTCACTCTTAAATCAAAATGGCCAAAAATGTGACTCATGTTGTTTCTGAAATAAATCATTCATGTTAACAGTGGACATAATAAAAAGTGTACTGTTTGATGTGGTCACGCTGATAAGCTATTAATAAGGTAAGTTAAGCTTCATTCGCCTGCTACTTCCGTTGTAAGGGTGACCACTTCAAGAGTCCAACTCTAAATGCGTTATGAGAGAAATAATAGGATGTAACCTAGTTCCTGGTGCCCTCAAATATGATTATTTTCAAATAAGTAGATACCATTTATTTAGCGTATGGCAGTTTTGTCAAAAATAAGGAAATTTCACCCTATAAGTGCACGTCAAGGGTAGAAATTTAGGCTACTGTATTGCCTGGGGACTGGCTACAGTAAAGTAATAAATACAATTTATGAGTTGAACATCGCTTCCCGGTGGTTCGGAACCCACCTAAAGCTGTAGCCTGTAGGTCCACTCATCATTCATCTTTTTACCCATGCACAATCCTAAAGCTCAACCCCAGTAAAAGAAAGTATATAGTGTTGAATTTGAAACAAAAACTTACTGAGAGTCCGCTGAGGGTAGAAATGTATGAGAAATCAGCAATAGTCAGCTGATCACCAGCGATCCATGTGTTGCCTTCGAGGAATTTGTCCACAATCTCATAGTATTGGTCTGTCTGACTCCTCTGATCTTCCGGGATGGTTTTAGATAATCCGAAAAATAGAGGGAGCTGCGAGCCAAAATAACATGGAATAAAATAGACAAGTTGATTAAAATAAAATGAAAGTAGAGTCGGTTTCTTTTAATTATGGAGAAATACCTTACCTCATAATTTCCTACCATACAATCAATTAATTCTTGAGTAGATAATTTTTTGAAATTAATAAAAATGTTGTATTAATTACGGTACAGTATGTGGTGGATTATATTATTGGTATCAGGTATTTATCATAGCAATCATGCATGCTACATCTTGATGTTGATATTGGCTTTTGAAGCAATAATTAGGTTTTTAAAAATGATAAATGATTTGAAGTTTCAAGTTTGAAATACTACAGAAATGTCTGGAAAACAGGATAATTTCAGAGAAATTACAGGTTAAAATACGTACTACTTATAGGTCTATTAAGGCATAATATCGGGGCACCAAGCTTCGCTCGTTATGTTTATTTACAGTATTGATAAACAGAACACAATTCTCTAAAATGATCGTGTTTATATTTCACAGCTGGCTATATGTCATCTTATGAATTTCGGGGATGCGATATTTTGATTTTTCACATACTCACTCGCTCACTCACTTTTTTACTATCCACAGCTGTTTCAGCCAAGGATGAATTATCCTTTTAATGTCGTTCAGCGAGTTTTTCCAAGGATGAAACCTAGTGTAATCGAATTTTTATATCATAAAACTACTATGTTCCAAATTTTGTGAAAATCGTTAGAGCCGTTTTCAAGATCCGTTGAACATGAATAACCAGATATAAATATACAGGAATTGCTCGCTTAATATAATAGGATGAAATATAACACTATGGAATGTACTCACGAAGCATCTCACTCCATGAGTAAAAAGGACAGATCCTTCAAAATGCAATCTTTGGTCGATGATAGCTCTTTTTTGGATATCTTTTGGGTAGAGCGAGTCATCTTTGGCGTATTTTGAAACCAGGTAAGCGTTGATTGCATGACTGCAAGGAGAAATTCAAGAACAAATCATTTAATCACTATTATAATTGATTTGATATATTTATACAAACTAGCTACCTGATTGAAGAAATATTTATACCTATCTGTTTTTTTTAACTAGCTACCTACCTGATTAAAGAATAAATACGTTGACTATATCTTTAAATAAAAAATATTGAATGCAATATCCCATTTCTTCACATTCAAAGTTCTGTTATTCTCACTCTCTATCTTAGCATCTTATTATTATAAAATAAATATTTCATTAATTATGCTTTGACGTTATGAATTCTACAGATACACATTTGCTGAAAGGTTTACCTGGTGTTTGTTTTCATAATTAACAAAATTATTGAGTTGAAAATTCTTATTTAATTGTAAAGAAACTTTTGGATTTTTGGAAAAAATGATGAATCCAATCAATCAATAAGTAGTTTATGACTGGATCCTACAGATACACACCTGCTGAAAGGATCACTTGGTGATTTTTTTCATAATTAACAAAATGATTGACTTTGTTGTAGTTCAGACACTGTGCTACTTGTAAATATTTGAAAAAACACTTACTTTTGTTGGAGTATTGAGGAATGCATTTCACTCCTGAAGAGGAGCTTCATCAGCCTCAAATATTCACAAGAAACACAGTGTCAGAACTACAACAAAGTTATTATATAGTGTTTCGTCATGGAAAGCAACTTCAATTCAAAATTATTGAGTTGAAAATTCTTATTTAGTTGTAAAGAAACTTTTGGATTTTTTGAAAAAAATGATGAATCCAATCAATATATCAGTAGTAATGTGACGAATAAAAACCAAGTAAAGGAAACTACTTTTGCATTTTGTAGAAGAATGGGAATAAGAATATAGATAACGTACATATATTGAGACTGTTTTGAAAACACTTGGATGTTGCCAAAAAGATCACTAATTTCACCACATTATCACAACACCTCACCAGTTACACCACCGGTACTGTACTGCATATAAGATTGTTTTATTTAGAGCACCGAATAATTATAATTATTTTATTAAAGTAGGCTTTTAGGTTAAATTGAATAAAAATAAATCACTTGATTAATTGCTGATTAATTGACTACCGGTACTTAATTACCAACCTGTCCCAGAGAACAAATCCATCATCAACTATAGTTGGGATTGTGTGTTGAGGATTCAACTGTAAAAATTGAGAAATACAACCATCAACTATAATTAATTAAATTCACATAACAATAAGAAATGCGTTACAATTATGTAACATATTTGAAATAATTTTATCTTAATAATTGTAGTATAGTATTAGTAGTGTAGTAATATAGTATAGTAGTAATAGTAGTGTAGTATAGTATTCTCCACTAGCAGATAACCCGTGCTCCGCAAGGATCCAATTAAGAACTTGACAAACTGAAATCTTGAAGAGATTGAAATAACCATCCTCGGTAAATTAAGAATATTTAAGCCAAATTTAAAGTTAATCAGGTCAGTTGTTCAGACGTGATGATGCATAATTTGTGTATCACTGTCCTATTCCGTACATGCAGGAACTATTCTTCCCTTTATAGATCATCATCTTAATTATTCATCAGTACAGTACAGTAGTATTGTAAACAGTAGACTATTTAGAGAATACAGTGCCAAAAATGAGTTATTGTAAGCCCCAACTAATTGAACAATAATTTTCAATAAATATTATGATCTACTTTACGCATATTTCAACAAGTTTTCTCTCTTACTTGTATAAAAGCAGGCTCCAAGTTTTCCCTGTTGAATAGATTTATTTCCTTCCTGTTTACTTCCAAATTGAGCGCCGCCAAACATAAGTTGACCGCCCTTACTGGAGGACTTATGTCCATGTAATAAAAGTCGATTGTCATGTTCTCTGAAAAACATGTAAGTCTTACAAAATATACACAAAATAAATAAATATTGACCGAGAATTATATATAGCAGAAGTCTTCGGGGTGATTTACAGCATTCAATTGGGATTTTCATTCACTAATAATTATTCATTTCTTAGCATTTTAACAAATGTAACTTCCAATTTATTCCCATCTGTTTATCAATAATATTATATAATACATCCTAATAGGTATTAATTAGAATATAAATAGTAATAATAATTTAGACGCACCTGCAGAAAAGCTGTGTATGACGCTGATACAGTTCTTATCAATTTATTATTAGTCTCCTCTCTAGACTCTATCCAGTTGAACTGAACCAGAATATGACTAAAAATAAATCTCATTTTCTGTCATCAAATACCTTGCTGCAAAGCGGTCTAGCCAGTATTAACATGATACAAGATTGGTTCAGCATAAATGGATGTGGATATGTGACGCGATTTCTCTCTATGCTGACATGCCTTGTAAGATGACACCGTACTGCAACCGCAGGCTGAATTGACGTTCTTCCAATCTGAAATTGATCTGGATCAGAGTGATATGTTCTCAAAGCTACTAGGTCTTTGAAATAGGAAGATTCTTGCGTGTTGCTTGAGATGGAATCAAAGTTTCTGTTTATTTTTGTCAGGAATAACTTTTCTTAGTTATGAATCACTACTTCTTACTGTAATGCTTCGAAGAGATTATCTTATTTACTCACTTCTAACTTCCGATGGCCTTATCTTGATGTTTTTCCCTTTTTGTGTAGTTGAGAAGTTGATATTGTGGTAATTATTCATACTGAATGAAAAAGACTAAGAAATCGTCAAAAAACCACAGATTTAGTGATACTTAGAAAGAACGATTTCGGTTATTACACCATTGTCAATCTCTGATAAACAGAGATTGAACAGAGTTTATCAGAGATTGACAATGGTGTAATTATCGAAACCGGTTTTTCTAACTATAAATAAATCTCTGTTGTATATGAATGCCTGAGTTTAAAAACCAGACAAGCGCCATTTTTTGAGAAAATAGGTTTTTGTCTGATCCTTATACTACAGAAGCTGCCGAATCGATTGGTGTAAAAATCAGACATGTACAGTGCCTAGTTTTGCCGCTAGATGGCGTTTACACTTGTCTAAATCATATGCTAGCAAACCGATGAGTTTGAAAACCAGACATGTACTGGAGATGTCTTGTTTTCAAGCTCATCAAGGTTGATTTCCCATCATTTTCTAGGTTATGTCACAAACAAAGTTGTTTTGATTGTTCGTTACTCTGGATAATCTTTATTGACTAAGTTTTTAGAGTGAATATTACAATATCTCAAGTCACTCCAATTATCTTTATTGCCTTTATAATTATCTATTTTGAAATGAATTTGGATAATATATCAGCATGGATAATAGTGACAGAGATCCAGATTTTATTCCTAAAGCACCACCACTAGTCAAGTGTTCAGCTAAATTTGTTTTATGTACAAATTTATGTATAAATAATAAGGATAGTAGATTCATAGTTTTCAAATATAGAAGTATTGTCTATGAAGTACATACTGTAGAAGTCCAAACAAAACCATACTTTCAAAACATTTAAAATATACAGGAAACCTACCACAACTGACACAGTAATTCACAATACCTCCAACCACCCAACCCAACATAAACATGCAGCTTTCCACCATATGATCAACAGACTATTGAATATCCCCATGACACAATTTGATTACAACCTAGAGCTCAACACGATCAAATTCATTGCCCAACAAAATGGATACTCATCCACTCTAGTTGACAACCTACTCCACAAAATAAGAACAAAATCATCAACCAAAAATAATATGGAAAATGACCAAAAATTCATCACACTCACATACTACAACAAAAAATCACAGAAAGTAGCATCATCTTTTAAAAAACTCAAATACAGAATTGCCTTTAAAACAACAAATTCACTGAGGAAACATTTTCAAAATTATCAAACAAACAAACAGAGATTTGAGCAACCAGGCATCTACAAATTAAAATGTAATGATTGTAGTAAACTGTATATCGGACAGACTGGACGTGACTTTCAGACAAGATACAAAGAGCACATCAGAGCCATTAATAAACCACATAGCCACTCAAACTTTGCTGACCATATTATATCCACAAACCACACATACACAGACATCGCCACCAATCTTGAAATCCTCCATATCTCTCAAAAAGCAGAAAACTCAATGTATTAGAACAATACGAAATCTACAACCACACAAAACAGTTTCCCAACAGTCTCCTAAATGATCAAATAAATTTCTCTTCCCACACACTCTTTGACAAAATAGTCCAAATTTCAAAAATACCGCCGCACTAAATATCCACCAACCCAACCCCCACCACAACCTATTCCACCACCTTCATCCCTTACCACACATAGCCTTGTCATCTGAGTGAATTCCACAGTCTGATTATGACCAACAACAGGTCGAAACGATCGTCACTATACAAAAAGTAAGTGCATTTTCACTTCAAAAGTTTTTTAAAATTCAAGTTTATAAATAAATCTATGTTTTTCTGACAATTTCTTAGTCTTTTTCATTCAATTATCTTGATGTTATGACCCCTATCGGAAAATTATCCTGTTTGCTGTACCGTAATGCTAAAGTTTCGAGAGTATCGTCATGATTAAATAAATAAATATTTATTTCCCAAAAAAACTGAAACTACTACATCAATTACAGAAAATATTAGATAGTTTACAATAAAATTACATACAATAGTTAGTTTCAGAAACTTCGTATAATGTGTCTCCTACATGTTTAGTGCTTTCTGTGTGGAAATTGACCAACTCCACTAAGGCGTACCATGATTTAGAGTAGGCTTTGTTTCTTTTTTTATGGATTAGTAATTAGTAAGTGTTTGGTAAGTCATAAGGTGTTTAGTTAAAAATATGAGTTGTTTGAAATAATGTTTTTATATTCTATCTTCCTTTGCTCATCAACCAATTATGTACTATTGTTTTGAACGTTCTAGACTGATTAATTCTTCGTTCTTCTTGAGAAGCTTGCTGGGTATGGACTGGGTGGTGAGGTGCTTGTGACCCTCAGATCCTACTTGACTGGAAGGAAGCAGATCATATCCATTGGAGGTGCTCTCTCACAGCCTATGCAGGTGGATCATAGTGTGCCACAGGGATCGGTGATGGGCCCACTACTCTTCCTGGTCATGATCAATGATCTTGGGCTTCTTGGACCGGTGCTGATGTTTGCGGATGACACCACAATTTACTCTAGGGGGCGGACGGTTGAACAAGCTGGCTTGCAGGCTCAGCGAGTTTTTGATGATGCCAAGCAGTGGTTTGAGAGAAACAGACTCTGCTTGAATGAGGGGAAGACTCAGCAACTGGTTTGTGGACTTCGCAGCCTTGCTGACTCTGCCCATAAATCAGTGGTGAAACTCCTGGGATTTGTCATTGACTCAAAATTGACATGGGCAGGCCATATTGATGGAGTTTGCACCAGGCTGGCACGAGTAATCTACTTGCTGCGTAGACTTAGAGTCCTTCTCAGCAGGAAAGATATGGTGATGGTATACTTTGCCCTTTTCCATTCCCATCTGCTGTATGGACTCCTGCTGTGGGGGCATGCAGCGGGCTGCAAGAGTGTGCTGATGCTCCAGAAGAAAGCACTTCGAGTGATCACCTCAGCAGGACATCGTGAGCACTGTAGGCCTATCTTCATTGACCTGGGCATCCTTACGGTCCTCAACCAGTACATACTGTTGAGTCTGCTGCATGTTAAGGACACCGAGGGCAGTCATGTGCTGAGGGCTGATCGTCATGTGCACGCTACAAGGAGGAGACTTGACATTGACATTCCGGGCTGCAGAACCAACAAGAGAAAAGACTCCTTCCCAATATTTGCACTGCGCCTATACAATGACCTGCCTGTTGGTGTGAAGAACCTGCAGGGTATTGCTTTTAAAAACCGAGTTGAGATCTGGCTGAAGAGGAACCCATTCTACTCAGTCAATGAGTATTTTAATGCTCACAAGGACAATATAGTTTGACCTGTCATCTTACCATTCGACGCCATCTATCCAGTTCCCTGGTCATGGATGTAGAAGGAGGAATTAAGGAATTAATAATCAGTTTAAAGTTTGGAGGAAGTAGTAGATTATATAATTTTGGTGCTAAATGATTGAAATGTCTTTGGTATAGTCGAAGGCACTATGTATTGCAACATTAGTGATGAGAATATTCCTGTATCTGGTGTTGTGGTTTTGATTTCTAGTTTGAAATGTTGTTGGATTCCTATGTAATCTGCATAGTATCTCCTTGGAGTAAAGCTGTCTTGGATCCATCACCATTGGATTGTCTTGGATCCATTGTGTTGGATTATAGAACTATTCTATCATATGATAGAGTTCTGAGTTCTAAGTATCATGATGAAAAAGGATTCCTATTTCCTATGAAAGAATACTATTTTTCGTCTGTTCAAACTGTGAACAACTATCCACTGAAAACTTACAGTTAGTCTAATACTGTTCAAGTGCGCATTTTACACTGTACAGTATCCAGTATATAATAAAAAGATGCTATATTTTTACGTTGTTCTCCAGTATCCTAGACGGCTACCTACTTAAAAATTACCTTTCGGAATCGTGTTTTTATTTCAATATGAAAAGTGTACATAGTATTAAGGTTTTATAGAAAGGTATTTTAACTTTATACGATAATAGATGAATATTTTTATCAACAAATTCAATTGGCTTGAATTATTGTTATAAGTTTGTTGCAGAATATGAACTACAACCGCATCTTACTTGTACTCTTGCCAGTTTTTTAACTGAGGTTTTTGTATTTTGTGACAATAATAATTAGTCAGAGTATGACTTTAGGATGTTTGTTTTAAGAACGCAATTCATCCAGGAATGACTGGTCATTGATTTAAATAATATTTAGATTGGAAATAAGCCTATAGGAAAATTAGGTACACTTATTTTTAAGGAACTTTCAATTCCTAAAGGGATTTGAAAAAAATATATATCATCAAACAAAACAAAAATGTATCAATAAATCCAGAAATTTTGAGTAGACTACTCACAATATCCAAAAATTATCATGTATCTAATAAATAAATAAAACTCATGTAGACCTACACTTTCACCAGGTATGAAAGTTCGAATTTTCAAAAATTTACCGCTCAAGCACAACTATCGACTATCGCTTTATATCGACCTCAGTATTGTCGACCACTCATTTCATCTTCGACACTTTGACATGATACAACTTGTTTGAATTTCGTCTGTTGGATTTGTTTTGCCCTGATTCAAAGTTTTGGTTTGGGGTTGGGGTTGCGTGTTTCCAAAGTGTTTATCATAACAAACACGCTATAGTTTACAGGTTTACACCCAGCTAAGTTTCATATCATCAGTAAGATTGTGGAACATCTATTTTTAACAAAACTTAAGGTGTGCTCATCACGAATCTACGGGAAGTTCGTTGTTTTCCACGAACAGTAGGCACGGTTTAAATTTAACAATTCCCACATTTAAAAGTTTTTGAACATTAGTTTAATCAGTGTAGGATTAACAATGATAAGCTTAGTTGTGCTTGATTGAGGCTCAACCTTCCACAGAGCTTTATAGGCTAAAGTCTCCGGAGTAAAATATAGGTTATTATTGTTGCTGTAGCTTATAGCTTAGTAGTGCGGTTCTCCTTCTCTATGAAGTTTCCAGTTCTAGTAGAGAGTGCTATGCTGCTATAATAAATACGACATGTTTTAAAACTAAAGATAACATTAGTTTTTATCAATCTGCACCATGGGTTTGACAGAACAGCGCTACAAAATTCTGCGATCTAAGCTAGATGATCTAGGTTACCGGCAACCTCTAGCTTTAGAATCTTTACTGCTTGTTGAGCATATTTTCTCCGACCTTATCCACACCAAGGAGGAATTGGATCATTATAAGAATCTCCACCTTCAAAATCAAGAGGTTTGTTTAGTAATGTAGCTTTAAAATATTGTAAAAGTAGCTAAGTCATAATATTTTATTTTATTTGAATTTTTAGCAATGATTAACTGATTGAAGGACATATTTTTGTGTGTTATTAAGTCCTACATTTCATGTATGATACACTTGATTTTGGCGTACAAACACCAGAGGCTTTAGTGTCCGGCTGGTGTTTTACTCGGGTCGCCAGAAAGGTTCACACGAGCTTAAAAATGTCCATATTACATTGGGACATCATGTGAGACACCAGTGGTGTCCGTGTTTAAATCAAGCTAGGACACCATCAAAACTCCATGAATGGTAGCCGGGCTAACTACTGGTGTCTAACATGGTGTCCTATACTAATCAAGACATTTTTAAGCTCTTGCTCTAAACCGTGCAATGAAAACAGTAATAAATGATGCCCAGCGACTCTCTTGAACACTTCGTGTACCAGCCTGGTGTCCTAATGTTAACATGCTCTATCCACCAGCTGATTCGATTCAGTTTATACGGCCCATATCAGGACTCCCTATATACTATCCTAGAAGGTCCGGCCTGTATAAGTGAAAAAATGTAGACAAAATGGTACTGCAAAATTTTCCTGGTGTCCTAATGTTGACGGGATCTAACCACCAGCTGATTCGATTCAGTTTAAACTGTTTATACGACCCATATCAGGACTCCCTATATACTATATGGAAGGACCGGCATGTAAAAGCAAGGAAATGTAGAAAATATAGTACAGCAAAGTTTTCCCCATCAGAACAAATATTTTCCTATTTTGATTCTTCTTTTTTACTCCTTAAAATTCTTTATTATAAGTTTTCAACTGTGTAATTGTGGAAATGCAATCATCAACTCTATTAACCTTTGGAAAAATGCACTTCATAAATTTGCATTGATGGATATACTGTACTCAGATATACCCTGATTAATAAATTCTCAAAATTAGACATGATGTTGGTATTCTAATAGGTAGTGCACGACGAGTTGGTCTCTGTCTGCTACTTGAAACAATAAAAATCAGGGGCCATCTCGTCGTGCGCTACCTATTTTTTTCATTTTATTTTTGCTGAGGGTGCTGCTTACATGAGGTTAAGGCTTGTGCGAGGTTAATGAGACGCATGATGGTGAGAGATAAGTGGACCTACAGTTTAAGGTAAGTTCCGAACAATTGGGAAGCAATATTTTTTAATTCATGAATAAATTATTGTATTCAGAGGCTCGCTCAAGTGGTCACCCAGGCTATTATCATTAGGACGCATCGCTATTCACTATTTTAAAACATTAGCTACTACTAACAAAAATATTAAAACATGTGTTTAGAGTTCAGATTGACAGCCTAACTACTGTCTGTGTTTACCATTTGAAAGCAGTATGGAATCTTGTGTTTGAAAAGTTTGTTTTGTGTTTAGTTATCTTGCTTTTAATAAAAATATTTCCATTCATTTTAAAAATCATGCACTTCTTAAAAATTGGTGAGTTTATCAGAATTATATTGACTTAGTTTGCAGTTAGAACATTTTAAAAATTTATAAGCTTGTAAAATTTGATTTATATAAATGATAAACAAATTAATTATCTTGGTTATGTTCTGATAGACACTTTTACCTCCTAATAACGTATTTTATAATTTTTTCAATGATCATCTTCACGTTCATATATTCATAGTGTTTTCTAGAAACAAGATGTTTTCTAGACTGCGTTGTCTCAAGTAGATCGCTTTGAAAGTGGGTTAATATTGAAGTCTTTCGGAGGAGATGATAAGCCGTCGGTCCCGTCTACCTAAAAACTAGTCGTCATCTCTTATCATCATCCCTGTCACTCATTACCCACGCACAAGCCTAAGAGCTTATGTGGGCATCACCCTCAGTATTATTATTACTACTGATCTACCTCATGCAAAACTCACACAGTCACACAGTAGTTTTCCTGTCAGTGCGCTAAAAATATTCAACAGGATGCCAATGAGTCTCCCTGTGCAGGAAGTAATAGTTATTTGTATATCTAGAGTGAAAAGTACGACTTTTTCTCCCTGTGGGAAAAAGTTTGAAGCCCGAGGCAACGCCGAGGGCAACAATTTTCCTGAGGGAGAAAAATTATTTTTCGCTCGTGATGTACACAACATTTTTCCTCATCTACATTTTTTTATAAAAACTGCTAATAAAATCATTTTAATAACTTACGTATTGGTGACAATGTTTTCTAAAAACATAACCTAAATCTAAAACCTAAAAACCGGTCGTCTGATTGGGCACTGCCGATTGCGCTATCTATCGGCAAAAGTTGTAACAATTATATCAGCTGAGCAGCTACCAAAAATGGCTGACTCCAGATCACGCGGTTCAGATTTGAATTGCAGATCAAAAATATTTGTTGACTGGTATTTTGAATAGAATAAAATATTTTTAAAATTGTATAAATTTTTATCATCTACTAATATATTAAGAATATAATAATTATCATACAAACATATATTTCATGAGTTAAGAAAATTTCTGGTTGTGGTAGCCTATTGAATTCAGTTGACTCAATGACAGACACCTCTATTACGCTTTTCTCATCTGAGCTTAGACCTTCTAACCTATTAGAATGTAAGTTTTAAAATAGAGATGCTCCCCATGTTATTTAAATGGAGTCACTTCTACTCCCTAGGGAGTTTTTCTGTTTTTTACTACCGAGAGCGAAAAAGTGACACTTTAGTATTATGTTTCAGGGAGTAAAGTAAGTACTTTAGACAGTAGGTGGAGGAAAATATATTTGAGAAGGTGCTTTGGGCGAAGCTTGTGAACCTGCCGCTTTACTCCCTGAATGAGGAGGCAATACAGAGTTTTTTAAATTCACTTTAACTGCCACCCATCTCAATCTTATGTTTCAAAGTTTGTCCCAATGATGCAATCTATCCAGCAAGTGCAGGTCATGGATGGAGAAAACTGAATTACTGAATTACTTGCACAAAATTTCAAAACTTTTAAATTAATGTGAAGGGTAATGAACATTGAGTCATAGTCTAATATTATCATGCTTTTAAAAATTTTTAAAACTAAAAACCCGAAACAATATTATGCAAAAACTTTGCGGAACATCATGGGGAGCTTCAGCATCTACATTACGCTCTACAGCCCTAAGCCTTGTCTTTTCAGCTGCTGAGTACTGTGCTCCAGTCTGGATGAATAGCTCTCATGTTCATAGGGTTGATGTTCAGCTAAATAACTCAATGAGAATGATAGGTGGTGTTCTGAAATCTACCCCTGTGGAATGGCTCCCGGTGTTGAGTCACATCCCACCCCCAAATCTTCGACGCATGAATGCCCTTACTAGAGAGTACAAGAAGATACAGGAAAATCGAAGCCTGCCAATACATGAGGATATACAAGATGCCAATCAGAGCCGTCTGCAATTTCGTAAGCCACCGGTTAGGACGGCAATTACAGCCTTAGATTCAGGTTTCCGTTTAACTGAGGCCTGGCAACAACGTGGTCAGCAAAGCAGAACATTGATATCCCATTTGTAGCCAAAAGGCCACCAGGCTTCGATTTGCCTCGTAAAACATGGTCGGCATTGAATAGGATACGAACTCATCATGGTAGATGTTCCTATCTGATGCATAAGTGGGGGAAGGCTGACTCCCCTTTCTGTGAGTGTGGAGCAGTCCAGACTGTGAGACACATAGTGGAGGAATGTCCCAGATCAGCATACACGGGTGCACATGAAGATTTCCTGGTGGCTAAACCAGCATCAATAGCCTACTTAAATACCCTGGAAGCATGCCTCTAATTTCCAGGTCAAAAGTGACTAAGATATTTTCATTCGTTTTATATATGAATTTTCTATTGTTTTCTTTTTTTTCGAATTTTGTGATCATAAATGTGTTGTGTATACTGCCATACGCTAAATAAAATAAATCATGCTTTTATTTTTACAGAGATATGGCAACACCCGCTCAGGAATTGAACCTTTGAAACAAGAAAACGAGAAATTGGTACATGAGTGTAAGAGACTGCGGCAAGCTTTGAGCGAGGAACAGGATGTCAACGAAAAGCTTTTCAAAGGTTGGATCTCCTTTTAAATAAATTAATTTCTATGGTCTCACCATAGAGAAAATATAGATATCCCATGGTATTGGGCTTTTATGTTGCAAATTTCACTATTAACCCAAGCCAATAGTCCTATTATACTCTGTACAAAATTACTTCTTACTTGGGATCGGCATGCGCAGCAGAGAAAGCATACAGCGGGAGGGATACAGATGCTAACTTTCTTTGCCTCAATAAAGATAAGACCCAGTTGTTAGATTTTGACTTTGGTTGTAAGACAGATATTAGTTATGTCAAATTTCTTGGCATCACATTGCAGAGTAATAAGAAATGGGAAAATCATATTTTTTCATTGAGTAAGAAAATATCTAGAGGCATTTTTATGTTATGTAGATTAAGAAATATTGTTAGCATTGATGTGTTGGTAGCTGTATATTATGCTTACATTCAGTCACACCTGTTGTATGGTATTTTGGCATGGGGAGAGATACCAATATGAAAACTTTTTGTTGTACAAAAAAGGGCCATAAGGATCATTTGTAAAGTAGATAGTAGAGCACATTGTCGACCTATGTTTAAAAAACTTAATATTATGACTGTTTATGCTTTGTATGTGTTTGAATGTCTGATGTATACCAGAAAAAATCTTTCCATCTTACCCATAAATAGTAATATTCACAATCATTTTACAAGACAAGCAGAAGCACTTGGATTATCACAGTGCAATTACCGTTTAACTTTGAAAAGTTTTGTTGAATTTGGAAAGAGGTTATTTAATAAACTGCCTGCTAATATTAAAGAATGTGATATTAATAGTTTTAAGTTTTCCGTTAAAAAGATTCTAATCGACTGCTGTCCATATGGTTATGAGGATTTGTGGTGATGTCTGTGTATTTTCTTAACTGTGATATAACTGTTTTAAAAATGTTTATTATATTATATAGAATTTGCTTATCTTTGTCTTCTTTTGTATATATTACGATGCGACTGTGATGACTATTAATGTTGATTGTTATATTTTAGAATTTTTTATTTAATTGTTGACTTTGTCTTGCATTTTTGTTAAAGTGTTCTGACAATAAATGAATCTTCAATCGTAATGTTGCCGTTTTAAAGCGGCCAGCGATCTCCAACTTCTAGTGACTGTTCATGTGTTTATACTACACATGCTACACATTTTGAAGCCTATTCTTTCTGTAGTTGACCGAGCGAAGTGAGGTCTAAGATTCAAGTCGACGGTTTGGCATTTCTCTTAATGTTTAAATGTTTATATGTTGCGCATTTACGGCGAAACGCGGTAATAGATTTTCATGAAATTTGGCAGGTATGTTCCTTTTTACTTTCCTTGCCCTATTACCATAGGTATTTAATTGCGCGTCGACTTATATAGGCCTACAAGGTTTTTGGAAATTTTGCATTTCAAGGATAATATAAAGGAAAAAGGAGCCTCCTTCATACGCCAAAATAAATTAGAGTAAAAATCAGAATATAGAATTATTCATCATAAATCAGCTGACAAGTGATTACACAGATGTGTGGAGAAGCCAGTCTATTGCTGTATTTACATATATAAGGTCTATAGTTTCAATCAGGTACTTGTGGATGAGAATACTGTGTGAGGTCTACTGTTCACAGTACTAGTATTAATAGATTAACAAATTTTGATTTTTTTGAATTAAATTTCAGATTTGAAACAGCGTATCCGTGCTCTAGAAAGCAACAATTCAGACTTGGAGTTTGTCTGCTCCCAACATTTAGAGAGAATAGATGAACTGAGTCATCAATTAGCTGAAAAAGGACAGAAGATCTTGCTGCTAAAGGGTATCGGCAAGCCTACCTCCTCCTATAATAAGCTATCAGGTAAATATAGCATTAGTTTTGCCAATACTTTCTGGAATATTCCATGTCATTTAAAAATGTAATTTATAGAATTTGATCGTTTTAGAACATTTTACAGCCATCAAAAATTTATTCAGTCAATGGTTGTTTGATAATTTCTGGGTTATAACATTAAATGTATTGAATGTAATTGTGCACATATTTTGAAATGTCTCAATAACCATTGAAGATAATATGAACTTGAGACAGATTGCATTGGACTTCAAATTTAATTTTTCATAAGATTTCATTATTTTACAGTCATTAACAAAATTATTCAGTCGATAGTTATTGAGAGATATCACAATAATTTCTAGTCTTAGCATTCTTTTGCAAGCAGTAATTGTATTCATTGACTTTACATCACGCATTTTTGTTGAATTCAATATTTGACTATTGTTATTTTGTAATGCACTTGTCATTAGTCAAGTGATTGGACGACACACACGACTGAGTTTTTAAAAATTGAAACTTTATTATACAACTACAAAAAATACCGAATTAAAGAATTTCGGTAGCCGTGTGCTCTCGTCAAGTGATTGAGTAGAACTGACTAAAACTAATTAATTGAAACATAAAGAAGACAATGCATAGTCAGTTATATGCTATAACGATAGAGTTGTGAACTACTACTATTGATATTTAACTATTGAATAAAGATTTAAAAAATAATTTCTGGGATATCCCATGAAATGTACTTAATAGTGTACATGTTTTAAAATATATCTTAACCAATGAAGATAATATGAACTTGAGACCGTTTTCATTGGAATTCACATGTCATTTTTCATAAGATAGTACCATTTTAGAACATACTGGTGCCATAAAAGAACTGACAAGAAAAGTCAATGGTTATTGAGATATTAAAATCATTTCTGGGATATTTCATGAATTGCATTGGATTATTGCACATTACTCAAAATATCTTCAGTGCCTGAAACATATCACAACTGCGGTTTTCTCATGTCACAATATTTATCAATGTTACTAAAACTCCTCTCTCTTTAATTTTCTTCTAGTTTTCCCATAATTTTAGGTTTCTGAGCTTGGGATTCAGCTAAGTTCTAGACTTTAAACAGCTGGAGTCAGAAAATTGGCTTTCCGAGACGGGGCGTAGTCGTACTTTCTATGATTATCTTCATTTTCTCATTGGGCCCGTTCTGTGTACATGGAATGTGGTAAATTGTCCGATTCACAATTTACCAAGAGTAAAACGTTCCGCGTCACATGGGAAGAATTTTGACAGATTCTGTACCAGAAACCAGTTCCAGTTCCAAGTTCCTGCCCCACAGTCAAAGCGTGGTAAATTATCCGGCCTGGTACAGTTCAAACTATCTGAGCTCTCATTGGTCGATGATTGTAGTCTGCTTGCTTCTCTGCGTATGGGCTGATAGTTTGTTTACCATAGCATAGCCATAGAATACATAACCAACAAAATGATGTTTGATAACCATTTGTTAAAAATGAATTTGTACAAATGAATTTTTCTCTATAGAAAATTTGAGAGTAATGGAATGAAAGAGATGCACACTTTTCTAGACGGTAAGTTTGTAAAACAGCCTTTCTTCATTCACGCAGCTAGTAAACGACACATTTTGGTGTAAATCAACTTTATAAGTGCGCGCCAAAAGCTTGAACCAACGATTTTGAAATGGCGTTCCATGGGAACATTTTGCACTAGTCACGTGATGGAACAATTTACGATTGGAACTGGAACAATTTACTGTACACAGAACGTACACATTTCTTATTAGAAACGTTTTTCCTTGACGATATGAAACATTCCTAAAAAGCTGCAACGTTACACTATTTTCTCTTTATTTTATTTTGTGTCCAATTTTCTAGTTTTTCGAAATTTATTTTAAACGAGAACTACGTCTACGCCCTGTTTCGGAAAGCCAATTTTCTGACTCCAGCTGTTTAAAGTATAGAACTTGGCTAAATCCCGAGCTCGGAAACCGGCCCTTAATGACTTAACACTAAGAAACCTGCATCACGAGGTCTCTCATGTCACAATAATTATATTTATCAAAGTTACTCCTCTTTCTACAATTTTCTCCAGTTCCCACAAATAATTTTGATGTTTTTTCTCTCAATTTCAGTGCCAAAAACACATCCCAAGAAACCTGCATCAGGTGTCAGACAGGAAAGACGATCTCCCGTCAAGTCGACATCAACTGTGACGTCATTGACCCATCATCCTGGTAGTATTGTGACGTCATTGACGCATCATCCTACATCCGTTGTGACGTCATTATCGCATCAGCCTACATCAGGTGTTACGTCAGTGGCTGATGTCTGTAACGCGTCCAAGAAGAAGATCGACTCACTGCTCAAAGAGTTGGTCACTTTGAAACAGGAGAAGCTCGGATATCTGGAGGAAATCGCTGCTGTACAGAGTAGGGTGAGTTTCATCATATATAGCATTGTCGTTAGATTGTCGGTCCCGGCTGAAGTATGACAGTCGTAAGGCCCATTGACGGCTCAAATCATTATTCAGGCGAGTTGGAACTACCGTTAGGAAATCCCCACCAATAAAAGCTATACGAATATTATTATTATTATATATAGCATTACAAGATATCCGATGGTTTGTAAAATTCATTCAACGTTTGGAAGTTCTGCATCAAATTCTGGTGTTGTGTATCAAGTTGAGGTGATACTGTATCATATTGTGTTGATACTGTATCACAGCTGTAGTGTAGAGAGAAGATAGCATTAGAAGATATCCCCTGGTTTGTAGAATTAATTCAAAGTTTGGAAGTTTTGTATCAAATTCTGGTGCTGTGTATCAAGTTGAGGTGATATTGCATCATATTGTGTGGATACTGTATCATAGTTTTGTAGTATAGAGAGAAGATAGCATTAGAAGATATCCCCTGGTATGTAGAATTCTTTCAAAGTATTGAAGTTTTGTATCAAGTTCTGGTGCTGTGTATCAAGTTGAGGTGTTACTGTATCATATTGTGTTGGTACTGTATCATTTACGGTGACACCACAGAGAAAATATAGCATAAGAAGATATCCCATGGTACAGGTCGTTTATGTTCAAAATTTCAAGCCGATATTTTGTATAACTCAAGGCAATTACTGTCGACTATTGTTTTTGGCCATTGAAGAACAATCAACCAGGTATGGGTAAAGGAACTATATTCCAAATTCGGTTCTCAATAAGGATGTAGCTGCTTAATAATGATGGGCGAATGTAGCTGTTGAAGGCAGTGGCAAGGAAGAGAATCGGCAGCGCTGTTCTCCTGTCTTTCTCCCCTTCAACTAAAGAGTGTCTGATAAGTCACTTCCTATTTTTATACAGCTATAATTTCTTTATCTATGAACCAATTTTTTTAGAACTACTTTTGTCATAGCACTTCTTGAGGTTGTGTTTAACACCAATTTTAATTCGTTTCAGTTTAAAAATGCCCCCTCTCTTGACTGTGGAAGAACGAGCCGAAATAGCAGCTCGTTATGAGGTCTGGGGATCTGTGTTGCGAGTTCAAAGGTGGTGGAGGGCTGAACGAGGGATCCATGCAACACTGGATGCAAAAACATTGAGATCTTTCTTGAGAATCGTTGCAGCAGAGTAAAGTGAAAGACCACTTTCACGAGATCCTTGATGCAGTGATTTGTTAGGGCTGCTCATGAACATTTCACGACCTCTGTTAACATTCTCTGCTGTCCTTGACGTTGATGGTCTTCCTGATCGTCTTGCATCTGCGACACTCCCTGTTGTTAGTAATTTGGAATGGCATTTTTTAACAGTGTTGCTTGGATCCCTCGTTCAGCCCTCCACCACATTTCTACTCGCACCACAGATCCCCAGACCTCATAACGAGCTGCTATTTTGGCTCGTTCTTCCACAGTCAAGAGTGGGGGCATTTTTAAACTGAAAAAAATTATAATTCCTGTTAAAGACAACCTCAATGAGTGCTCTATCTAACAAATGTAGTTCTAACAATATTGGTTCATGAATACAGAAATTATAGCTGTATAAAAATAGGGTGTGTCATAATATCAGACACTCTGTATAACGTGTACCTCGTTATAGTATTTTTTCAATTAGTATTAATACCTTCATTGTAATACATTCATTTCATTTCATTTCATTTTCATTTATTGTATAAAACACTATAATCATAATACAATTATGACATTGGAGGAAAAACTAGGCTGAGCCTGTATTATTTCTCTCCAAAAATTTTGATAAAATGTTAATGTTGTCCAAAAGTTAAGGTTATGTAAATCACACACTGCTTCGTCACTTGATTTTCAGTCCAAGAATAATGATTTGAATATTTTGAATTTCATCACACAATATGATTTGAATATTTTGAATTTTGAAGGTTGAATTTATACTCTAAATGAATCACAGAATACATCACAATAAATTCATTACCTACATTAATCTTGAATATTTCTTGAGTAATATTGTTGTTTTGTTTCCCCAGGTAGCAGCCAGAAACCAAGAGATCGAGCGTTTGCAACATATGTTAGAGTTTGGCCCATAACACTCCAATGCCGACAGCTGGGAAATGTCTACTCAATTGCTGTAAGGAACGCTGCTGTTGTAATGCCAATGCTAATTCAGCTGCAAATTAGGTCCTCATATTTGGAGGCACAACTGAGAGAACAGCTGACAGGTAAATGATCTACATCCGGTTGCACAAAATTATGTTAACTCTTAATCCCGATTAAATGCCACGAGAACCAACCAAACAAGCCTTCTTCTCAGAAACACCTTCTCTGATTGGCTCTCGTAAATTTAATCATGATTCAATTTAACAGGCTTATGTGCAACGGTGGCTGAAACTATGAATTGAACCAATCTACTATAGTGAGGTCCTCGTTATAATGGCAGTGTTTCGGATGGACACGTTAAGCCGTTGGTCCCAGCTGCCTAAAAAGCAGTCGTTAGGTCATGTCAGAGGCCCTGAAATTGATCAGTTGCGACCTGAAAACTCTGACACCAGACCTGAGCCAGCCAGGTCACTTGATATTATTATTATTATTTATGGCAGTGGAGAAAGATAGGTGAACAACGTTGCCGAACCTCTGTCTTGTCAATGCCAACTATACAGGTTTATTGATGTAATATTAACTGTTCGTTCCCGTTTAAAATAATCAATTATATTTTATTAAGCAAGAGATTATATTTTGCAATAATGGATTTTCACAACTAAGATGAATTATTTTGTTAATTTAATTATTAATTCTGCATTGTTAAAAGAGGATCTGGCAACAGAAAAAAGTGAGAAAGAGATAGCGCTATCGGCTTTGTTGAATGATAGACAAGAATTGCAATAACATTACTAATCAAACACTGCCATTATAACGTGGACCTCACTATAGTTTTTTCTAATATAGCTTTGACGGGATTTCAATCTCCGTTGTTGCTTTATGTGATTGTGCAATGGCGACGTGAATCATTTTTTCACGAGGGTGATGCCCACTTGAGCTCTAGGCTTGTGCGTAGATAATGGGGTGGATAATAATGAGAGAAGAATTGACCTACAGTTTTAGGTGGGCTCCAAACCGCTGGGAGCGATTTTACAACTAATGTTTCATAATAATATGTTTATTATTTCTATTCTAGGAGAAGCTAGATTGCAAAATGCTTGTTATAAATAAATGTGATTTAATATATTTCTGTATATCTGTTTTGATTTTTAACACAAACAATCATACTGTTATTGAAGGAAAAATAATTGACCGAGCGAAGTGAGGTCTAAGATTCAAGTCGACAGTTTGGCATTTCTCTTAATGTTTAAATGTTTGAATGTTTAAATGTTTTATATGTTGCGTATTTACCGCGAAACGCTGTAATAGATTTTTATGAAATTTGACAGGTATGTTCCTTTTTTAATTTCGCGTCGACGTATACATAAGGTTTTTGGAAATTTTGCATTTCAAGGATGATATAAAAGGAAAAAGGAGCCTCCTTTAGAGTAAATCAATAGGTAGTAGAGTAAAAATCAGACTATAGAATTATTCATCATAAATCAGCTGACAAGTGATTACACAGATGTGTGGAGAAGCCAGTCTATTGCTGTATTTCCATAAGGTCTATAGTTTCAATCAGGTACTTGTGGATGTGAATACTGCGTAAGGTCTACTGTTCACAGAACTACTAGTACACTAGTACCTGATTGAAACTAACCTGACTGGCTTCTCCACACATCTGTGTAATCACTTGTCAGCTGATTTATGATGAATAATTCTATAGTCTGATTTTTACTCTAATATTGGCGTATGAAGGAGGCTCCTTTTTCCTTTTATACTATCCTTGAAATGCAAAATTTCCAAAAACCTTGTATATACGTCGACGCGCAATTAAAAAAGGAACATACCTGTCAAATTTCATGAAAATCTATTACCGCGTTTCGCCGTAAATGGGCAACATATAATAATTTAAACATATAAACATTCAAACATTTAAACATTAAGAGAAATGCCAAACCGTCGACTTGAATTTTAGACCTCACTTCGCTCGGTCAATTAGTATCTTACTCCTAATTTTGTTATTTTAGAATGCCAAGAACTGCAGCATGAGGCAATGTGCAGAGCCGTGAAGCTTGCCGAGAGGGAATGCTCAGCTTGAAGAACAGCTGATTAATCGCAGAAGTGCAGGAGGAACAAATTGCAAATGTGCCACGGATGACCAGAATACAGTACGCAAGCTACAGGTAAATTCAAATTGTTTGTTCAAATTTCAAACGAAATGTTAACTATTCGAAAATGACCAGAATACAGTAAGCAAGCTACAGGTGAATTAAAATTGTTTGTTCAAATTTTAAACGGATTGTAACCTGTTCGAAAATGACGTCTTATTTTCGTTCAAACGGCCGACGACCGAGAAAGAATACCATTGATTCTTATGGGGGTGTTCACAGGCTTTCATTCTGACAATGCTTGAATACCCCCATAAGAACCAACGGTATTCTTTCTCGGTCGTCGGCCCTGTTTGATTCAACGATTTAATTAATCATTGATCCAAACAAACAATTACAATATTATCACTTTATACTTCTTATTATTACTTGAGAATATCTTCTGATGTTACCTTCAAATCAAGGTGAAATGATCGTGCGTGAACACGGTCTTCTTTTCCAAATATTTATGTTTCACGAGCACGTGTTACCCGTGCTCCGCAAGGGTTTGTTGAAAGCACAACATATAGATTTTTTTCAAACATCTTTATTGCCCATACAAAAACAAAATAAAAACTTACAAAAGAAATATTCTAGGTTATAATATTATGCTATTTTACAAATAAATTAAAATTACATGGCACCACCCAGCAAGGGCAAAACCCTGACCGCTGAGTGAGAGTATCAGCTGTTTAGACAATATAAAAATTTATTTACTTATAATCAAAGCTACAAAAATTTAATTAAGTCTTATAGTTCCATGCTGATATTAGAAGTATTATCAATAATTGTAATAATTTACAATAGTAGAACTATTTGATTGTGCTTTTATTTTACCTGAACATTGTATCACGAATCTAATAAATTTGTTTTAATATTAAAATCATAATCAGCTTGAAGTGCAGAAGCTCTTGAATTGAATTTTATTGACTAATAGAAATTAAAATGAGTCTATAACAATCCTCGGTAAATCAAGAATCTATATGCAAAATTTCAAGTTAAACAGTTGAGTGGTTCAGACGTGATGATATGTCATTCGTCAATTTCCTATCCCATACGTGTATAAGCCAATTCTCTCCTTTATTATATATCATAATATATGAAAGAATATGTATTTATAGATGATAGTTTCTTGGCCCATTCCGAAGTGCGATGTATTAATACGCTATTTTGATGTTTTAAACAAAGATATGCACTCAATTATATGGTGTGTTCACAATATTATCTGGTGATAAATTCAGATCAAGTTGAAATGATAATACACATGTATACACGATCTTTATTGATTGATAAAATAATAAATTTCTGCATTTCTGTTCTCATACCGATTGAGTGCCTCTGGGTCAAATTTTGCTCTCTCTATACTACTCTACAGCAGTCTTGTTCAGAGGATGAATCCCTATAATGTAAGTACATCATCAAAATTATAGGAAGGGGAAAAAATAAGGTAACCTTGTGCTATTCCTCTCCCAAATTTAGATAAGGTTACACAGAGTCCGAAATAGGTTAAGTCTTGTAGTTGTTCACTTCACAAAACTTCTTTTTCGAATACTGTATTCATTCAATTGTTATTGTACCCGATGTAAATGACTTGAATGTGTATTTTTCTGTTCTAGGAGAAGCTAGATTGCAAAATACTTGAAATAGAGGAACTGGAAAGTAAGTTGAAAGATTTGCAAAAGTCGAAAAAGGATTTGGAAACTGAGAAAGGAGCGAGTGAATCAGCAAGTGATGAGCAGAAGAAACTTCAGGAAAGAGTACACGAGTTGAATATTATTGGTAAGTAAATATTATCATAGAGAAAAGATAGCATAGGAAGATATCCCCATGGTATAGGGCGTTCATGTTCCAAATGTCACTGTTAACTCAAGTCGATAGTCCTAGTTGACAGAGCGAAGTGAAGTCTAAGATTCCAGTCGACGGTTTGGCATTTCTCTTAATGTTTATATGTTGCGCATTTACGGCGAAACGCGGTAATAGATTTTCATGAAATTTGACAGGTATGTTCCTTTTTAAATTGCGCGTCGACGTATATACAAGGTTTTTGGAAATTTTGCATTTCAAAGGATAATATAAAAGGAAAAAGGAGTCTCCTTCATACGCCAATATTACCGTAAAAATCAGACTAAAGAATTATTCGTCATAAATCAGCTGTCTAGTGGACTATAATACTACCCGTTCAAAAACCTAGAACATCTTGAAAATTTATTTTTCCATCAACGTTAGTAGACAGTTGACTATAATACTACCCGTTCAAAAACATCGAACATCTTGAAAATTGTATCTTTCCATCAACGTTATAGACAGTTGCAGCCAGACCTGATAACAGCGCTCACACTCACATTCCGGGACGACACGTCACGGTACGATAGGACAGAAAGCTCTATGTTTATTTAGGATTTTTTCTAGACATTTTAAATCGATAAATTATTTATTAATTTTTGAGAAAACATAACAGGTCAATTTAACTTACTGAGCGCGAGGTCTACTGTTCACAGAACTACTAGTAGTTGTTCTTGGTGAACCTATGTGACGCTGGTAGTCTCTCATACTGTGCCGTTCTTACACTCTTACACTCCCAACAAAACAGTAATATAATAGAAAGTAGTCGTCAGTAATCGGCTTGAGTTAACAAAAATCGGCTGTAAATTTGAAACATAAATTACCTATACCAGGGGATATCTTCTTATGATATGCTCTACTTTCTCTATACTTGCAAACCTGAAGAATGGTCTACATTGGTATATAGTGGATTCAATGTTCTGTTCTAGTAAACTTGACTTGAAGTTTTCAAGTTATTTTATACAAAACTTGAAGCCAAGTGAACTTGACAAACATAAATGCCACGTTAGAAAATAACAGTTGAACTGGTTTAAAACAAGATCGGCACCATCCGTATTATCTTATCTCATATTATCGATATTATCTCGTGTATCGATCAGATATTATCGATATTAAGCTATATCTTGTCTCTTCTTTCATCTTGTCTCCTCTCTTTATCTTCTTCATATACAATTATATCTTCTGTCCTTTAGAACGAGACCTGATGAGCGAGATAGAACGCCTAACGGAGATAAACAGACGTCAACACGATCGCATCCAACATTTGGAAAATCGACTCTCGGAAACTGAGAAAAAGTTGGCTGAGAATGAGGCAGAAAACAACGGTAAAAAATAAGCAAAACTCCAGGTTGAAATCTGGGGAAAACATGCCTGATACCTCACAGCATGCTAGAAACAGTTTTAACTCCACTGGAAAGTCCTCTAATAACTATGTCAGTTCGTTTGAGATTGATCGTAGAAGTAACCCGCATGAAACTAGCACGCTAAATGTTTCTTCAAGTGATAAGAGCCCAGGTATTCTTCACTTTTTCTTTCCAATGTATTTTCTGTTTCTCTTTAATTGTAGTATTACTGTATAATAATCATTTCAAACAAATGTTGTATAAATTAGAATTGCAACCGTTTTGGGCTCCTTAAGCCTGTGATACTTTTCTGGTAGTTGTGTTATGTTAAGGATGTGCAAAGGCTAAAAATAAACTTTCTACTCGTGATATTTTTCAAAGTTTTTCGATTTGTATATCATCAAGCTATCAAAATGAAAAAGTTTTCTCAGGAAAACATTTTTTTCTGATCATTACTTTTTGAGATATGAGCGCCTAAAGTTTGAATTTTTGGGACAGAAAATTTCAAATTCGGTGAGAGATGAATCCATGAGATTTAGTGGATAAATTCTTCATGGTATTGTTGATCTAGTAAAACAAAAATTTTCTGAAAATATCAATTTTTAAGATAGTTATTCAATTTACTAAAAATAACCAAAAATGACTTTAGTTGAGTTATTTTTAGTAAATTGAATAACTTTTTCAAAAATTAATATTTTCAAAACATTTTTTGTTTTATTAAATCAACAATACCATGAAGAATTCATCCTCTGAATCTTAAGGATTTATCTCTTACCGAATTTGAAATGTTCTGTTCCAAAAATTTAAACTTTAGGCGCTCATATCTCAAAAGTGATGATCGAAAAAAAAAAGTTTTCCTGAGAAAACTTTTTCATTTTGATAGATTGATGATATACAAATAGAAAAATTTGGAAAAATATCACGAGTACAATAGTTATTTGTGCAACTAGTGTGCAAAGTGACAGTTTGCTGCACCGAAAGAAACGTTTAAACATGGACCTCACTATACCACAGTCTGTGATCTGTGTTACCAACTTAATTTTGATTTTGCTGCACTGGTGCTCCATATAAGCTACTATTTTGCGTTGTCATGTTGCAAATCTGGAGTGCGGAAAAAAATTTTCCCGCACTAGAGCGGAAAAGTGATTCTTTGCGTTCTGTAATCAGTGCAGCAATGGCCACTTTCCAAGGTAACTCTATAGGAAAAGTTTATTTTTAGCCTTTGCACAGCCTTAAATGATTGAATAAATAAAGAGTATCCAATGATAGTTCTCTATAAATAGAACTAAGGACTTCTGCTACTGCATATATTTATTTATTTATTGGATAGAGTAAACAATACCGTAGTCGGAAAAGAAAGAACAGGCTATTGCACAAAACTTCTTCCATTTCCTAATTTTGTCTTAAATTGTCCAAATACTATGTAGGCTATGTCCATTTCAATTTATACACTAAATCATTAATTATATTTACTAAAGAACTAAGAAGAAATTGATAGCAGAAGGAAATTAGCTTTAATTGGATATTTGAAATGATTACTATACAGTGATAATATTCCAGCATTCAACTGCAGTTTCTAATGAATCTTCCATCTATTATTGTAGTATCTTCAATCGCCAAAGATCAGGATATTTAATTTTGAACGTTTTTTATGGTAGTTTGTTTGAAAATAATGGTACTAACTTGCTAAAGCAGTCTAATAAGGTCCTGGATTTTTTCAGTAAATCTCTTTTCTCTTTCTCTCCAATCTTGAAAATTGTAATATTTAATTTTCAATAACTAGTTTCATGGTAGCTTGCTTCAACCTCTTTGTTCTAGAATTTTTTTAGTTATCTTCTATACGATATGTATTTTCGATTTGTTAGCTTCTTTGAAAATCAGTGTTCTAAAATTGTTCAGTTCTTTTTCTTCTATCATTTATTTTTAATTTCTTTGTACGTATTTCAAACTGTATTGTTTGTGTTTTTTGTAACAAATAAGTTTTCTATTCTTTCCTATCTCAATAATAGTAAATGAATAATTTTCCATGTAGTATTATTTATCATGTAGTTTGTGTATGTATTTTATGTATCATGTTCTGTGTAGTATTATTCTTTATGTATTGTGTAGTAGTAGCATTATTTATATACATGAGGTTCACCTTCTAATGGCAGTGGAGAAAAATAGGAGAACAGTGTTAAGCGTTTACACGAAAGTTATTAACAAAATGTTAATAACTCAATCCTTATAGATTCTATTAGAATTATATTGAACGGAACTTGACAAACACATATGTTCATCATGTGTATGATAAGTTATGTTCAATCTAATATAATCTATAAGGATTAAGTTATTAACATTTTGTTAATAACTTTCGTGTAAACGCAGCTTTACTGATTCTCTGCCTTGCCACTAGCTTCTATAGAGGATAGCTTATACTGGTATATCTGATATCAACTCTTCGTTCTTGTTCAAAATAATAAATTTATATTGTATTCGTCAAAATAATACATTTTCCAATGATTATATAATAAATTTCTATCATTGAGATTGAATATTTTGTTAATTGATTATATTTCTACATTGTTAAACAACGATAAGGCAACTTTGCGGAGCTAGAAAAGGGTAGCGATATCTGCTTTGTCGAATGATAGACAAGGATAGCAACACCAATGTTAATCAAATACTGCCATTATAACGTGGACCTCAGACCTCACTATGTAGTAAACGTAATACGGCTATGGATGTAGTAGTTTCTTCTAAAATGTCTATCCTTCTTGAATTGTTCATTGGTCAGTAGCTTAATGTAGCACAAAATTTAAAACAGTAGTTGTTGTTTATGTATGTTATATTTATTTATATATACATTTATAGATACAATATAATTATTTATTTATTCATTAGGTTATCAAAAACAATACATTGATTGTATAAGAAAAAACAGACTGGCTATTGCCCAAAACTTCTCCAATTTCCTAATTTAGTTCTCAACTATGAATGATTGCATTCTGATGATACTGTATCAATTTAATGATACTGTATCATTCCATTGGGCTATTGCCCAAAACTTCTCCAATTTCCTAATTTAGTTCTCAACTATGAATGATTGCATTCTAATGATACTGTATCAATTTAATGATACTGTATCAATTTAATGATACTGTATCATTCCAGGCCACAACTGTTCCTTTCCCAAATTTGTATGTTTTGTAAATTACTATGGACGCGTTTTAAGACTCTGTGCCCCATGTTCAGTGTACAGGGTACTCTATTCTAAAGCTCCCATAAGCTTGAAATAAAAATGAAATTACAATTATTTAAAACCTCCGCCCGAGGTTCAAGTCTCATACTTTATACTCAAACCTTGAAGATTAATTCCTCCAGCTCGATTGCACAAACTCCAGTTATAATTACTTTATGGACAAGCCATGTAGATTAATTCCTCCGGCTCGGTTGCACAATCGCCAGTTATAATATTACTTTATGGACAAGCCATGTAGATAAAACTTTATAACTCTTTGCCTGAAAATATCATAAGAATGAGTTACTGTAAATAATTCCATCGGCTCGGTTGCACAAACGCCAGTTAAATTCTAATTATAATTAAATGCAACGAAACCCAATCAGAGAAGCTTTCTCTTCAAACAATTTTTGGTTCTTGTGACATTTAATCATGGTTAAAATTCAACAGGGACTTTATGCTACCGGGACTTTATCTTTGAAGATAATATCAAGTTGAATCAATGGATCAGTTAAGATGATAAGCTGAGTTGTAATCAACTTGAAATATTTATTTATTCATGAAATATTTTTAATTTTATAACCCAAATGTAAATGCGACTGATTTGTATTGTTCATATTATGAACTATGTACAAATTAAAATAAATAAATTAGTTGAAATTATGATCGAATTTTCTTTTGTATCCCAGTAAAGAAAATTCCCAAGACTGGCGCAGCTGGTAATTCAAATTTGAGAAAACAAAATGCTACCAGAAAAGAGACAAACAATACTAATGAGAAAGATAGAACATTTGTGAAAGAGAAGAATAAATTTACTTCGTCAACAGTGTATCCCCCGATACATTCGTGTATTGAAGATACTGAGGTTGATTTCAATGATACTTTGAGAGGGGTTAAAAGTCGTCCGGTTGAAAAAGAAGTGGTAAGAAAGAATGTATTGTTCTTTTAGCTGCATAAAGTATGATTTTTAGGTAGTCATATATTCTTTATTGATTCATGAATCAATAGGACGTTTCATTAAAATGATAGGGAGAGAAAAAATAAGGTACCTAACCTTGTGCTATTCCTCTCCCAAATTTAGATAAGGTTGCACATAGTCCGAAATAGAAACTGTTATAATCTAATAGATTTTTTTTTTAATTAACAAATATAGGAAATAATAACGGTTCAGGAAACTATTCAGGAAATAATTTTGAAGGAAATTTGAACCTTTCTTACTATTATCAGTTAGATCAAATTAGATACCTAACTGGGAGAAACTCATCCAATTAAACTGAATTTAGCTCTCTGAAATCACATGTAAAATATTAAAATTATCATCGAAATAGATAAATAATTATTGATAAATAATAATGGTTGGGGGGTGGATTTAGACTACAAGGGTATTATGAAGACTTGTAGCATGAATTAAACGGTGTTTATGATTGAAAATGAAAATAATATTTAAATTAAAATATTAAAATTATCATCGAAATAGGTAAATAATTATCGATAAATAATAATGGTTGGGGGGAGTGGATTTAGACTACAAGGGTATTATGAAGACTTGTAGCATGAATTGAACGGTGTTTATGATTATAAATGATAATAAGTTTGTATATTACAAATATATAAATAAAATATATTTGAGGATTATAAAATAATATCGAGTGACCTGGCTGGCTCAGGTCTGGTGTTAAGAGTTTCAGGTCGCAACTGATCAATTCCAGGGCCTCTGACATGACTGACGACTGCTTTCTAGGCAGCCGGGACTGACGGCTTAACGTGTCCATCCATTTTAGGATTAAATAAAGTGTAAAGCACATTCTGCACACGGGGACAATAGTAGCTTTCTCTAAGCGTCCACTTGTTGTTAAGGGAACACGGAATTGGAAATGCCTTTCACATTTGAGCTCCAGATATTTCCAATTTCTTAATCCCATGTAAGCTGGTAAAACATAATATTGTCTCTATGTGCAGGCCGCCCTGCGTAGAGTAGGTTTATTAGGCTGTTGAATAGGAAAACACTTCAGCTTGTCAATGCTTTCCAGAATCTTTATCATGTTCATAACGCCCAAATTCACCAAAAACGAAAATTAGGCTTGAGCGGCAGTTGATTCTAAGTCAGATGATTTTGAATTGGATTTTTAATATGATTTTTTACTTTCCTTGCCCTATTACCATAGGTAAGGAAAGTATTGCTTTCCGAAAAAAATTAAGGTACCCCAATTTCTAAATTTCTATACGTTTCAAGGTCCCCTGAGTCGAAAAAACTGGTTTTTGGGTATTGGTATGTATGCGTGTGTGTGTGTGTGTGTGTGTGTGTGTGTGTGTGTATGTGTGTGTGTGTGTGTGGTGTGTGTGTGTGTGTGTGTGTGTGTGTGTGTGTGTGTGTATGAGTGTATGTGCGTCTGTGTACACGATATCTCATCTCCCAAATAAAGGAATGACTTGAAATTTGGAACTTAAGGTCCTTTCACTATAAGGATCCGACACTAACAATTTCGATCAAATGCAATTCAATTCAAGATGGCGGCTAAAATGGCGAAAATGTTGTCAAAAACAGGGTTTTTCGTGATTCTCTTGGAAACGGCTCCAACGATTTTGATCAAATTCATACTTAAAATAGTCATCGATAAGCTTCATCAACTGCCACAAGTCCCATATCTGTAAAAATTTCAGGAGCTCCGCCCCATCAATGCAGATAGATTCCCAATTATCAGGCTTCAGATACAATTGAAACAAAAAAAATCAAGTGGAGTAGATTGAGCATGAAAATCTCTACAATTAATGTTCAGTAACATTTTCACCTAAATTTGAAAATAAGCTTTAAATTCGAGAAAATGTGATTATTCAATTGCAAATTATTGTTGATTCTATTAAATCATTCACTATGAAGAGATAGCAGACCTCATGTGTGTCTCCAGCGTTATTGCCCTGTCACCAGCTGGCTCAAATCTTTGAATAGTAGACTTGAGATGCGCGGGTACACTAGCGTCAGGTGATCAATTTTCATAACGGCAAGGAAAGTTGTGTGAGTGCGCCACACCAGATTTTTGTTTATTTAGAATCAACTGGCGCTCAAACCAAGTTTACGTTTTGGTGAATTCGGTCCTAAACCCTATAAATCTAATCTAAGATCAACTAATGGAAACAAGCTTCAGGCCCATATCTCGGTTTAAACAGAGATAGATTGGCTGTTCATTTAAACCTGGATTATAACACAACATTAAATTCTACCTTGCCTACTCGTAGATTAACCATATAGATAAAATATCACAAGAAAATATTCCATGGTATAGGGCGTTGTTTTTCCAATTTTCAGTGCTAACTCAAGCCGATAGTCCTAGTAGTTCATTTTCGTGACCCAGTAGTCTCTCATACTGTGACGTTCTTACACTCTCATCCCAACAAAACATTTATAATATACAGTAGTCGACAGTAAACAACTTGAGTGAACAAAAAATCGGCTTGAAATTTGGAACATAAACGACCTATACCATGGGATATCTATCTTCTTATACAATCTTCTCTCTATGGTTTAACTTAGATTGTGCCTTAAGGTGCGTACAGATATACGCGCCTCCAACACGCTCCGCTCTCGCTCCGTAATCGCTTCACGCACACTCTGCACTCGCTCCGCAATCGCTCCGATCATGAACGTTACGGGAGATGTTAGCTCTTCTCGCGTTCCACTCTTGCTCCCCGGTCGATCATCAATCGATCTGCTCGAGTGACGTTCGATTGCGGAGCAGAGCGAAAGTCTGTACGCACCTTTAGATGTTGTTATTGAGTATTGGTAGTTTAATTTATTTCAAATTCAAATTCAAATTTCAAATTCAAATTTATTCACACTCATAAATACATATACAGAAACCAAATAGAGTCTAGCTTGACAAATAAAACAATAATCCATCTAAAATTTAATAATAGATTGTAAGTAATAGTATATAATATAATAATATATAATATAATATTAATGTGAACAATAACTGCTCACAAAGTGCTTCATGAAGCACTTGTCCGTGAGCAGGAGTTGAGGTTTAATCGGATATAGGAGAAAAAAGCCTACACACACACACACACACACACACAAACACACACACATTCAATCACCATCATCAAGTAATTTTATTGATTGATTGTAGCATTTCCTCTCTTTAAATATACTTATATTATGAAATGTAGTTAAAACTGCGAAAAATGGGAGGAAGAATCACCAGTATAATTTTTTTCAACATAATTCATGACAAGAGAGGGGAAAAAATGAAAAATAAAGAGAGACATAACAGCGATAAATAAAACATGTTTGCAGATCAAAGCTCAAAGCAAAGGTTAAACTTTAAAGGATACAGAAGTAACTACAGTAAAAAGACCATACTACACTGAAATTCATATTCAATAATGGATTAGATATTAGCACCATGTGTTTCTCAGCTTACTACTTTGAATAAGTCTTCTACTTCTAATGGTGAATGAAGCCATAGCCAACTCTTCGTTTGTTTTAGGAATTTCTTGAGATTCTGTAGCTTTCTAATCTCATCTGGGAGAATATTGAAGAATCTAGGTCCAAGGAATAATCTAGAATCCTTGGTTTATAAAATCACTTAATTTTATTGGCTACTTTATTAAAATGATTAAAAACATGAAGTACTCTTTTATTTAAAGCATTTAAAACTTTGAAAATCCTTGGTTTGTATCTGAAATGTTGTAACTGAAACATTTAGTGATTTTCCTAGTGAAGATGACGAAACAAAACCAAGCGCAGAGTTCAAAAGTCACAAAAGTATCTGAAAAGTCCGCTAGAAAACAGACTCGTTATCAGAAGTCACCCACTAGGCAGCCTACAGCTAATCTGAATGCAATGCCAATTCCAAGTAAGCCTACAGATAGCGAGATCCAAGCTCTGCTATAGTGAGGTCCACGTTATAATGGCAGTATTTGATCAACATTGGTGTTGCTATCCTTGTCTATCATTCAACAAAGCAGATAGCGATATCCTTTTCCACGTCCTCAAGGCTGCCAAACCGGTTTTTACAATGTAGGAATATAAAAAATCAACAGAATACTTGATATCGATTATGAAAATTCATTATTTAATCATTGGAAAACATATTTTCTTGGCGAATAAAATATTATTGATTATTTTAAACAAGAATGAACAGTTATAATATAACATCATATATACCGTTTTATTGTCTCTTTTCCGTATAGGGCTACTTGTAATATGAATAGAAATAAAGATAAAAATCTCAGTACCCTTTTTTATTTTAATTATTTTTATAACATATCTACCGCTATCAGCCATCCTCTATAGAAGGCAGTGGCGAGATTAGATTAGATTAGATTAGACTTCTTTATTTATGTATGTTACAATATTTACTGGCTTATACACTAATTTACATTAAATGACGATAATGCAAGTTGTTCAACGAATTTCACAAAGTATAAATAATTAATCAATGAGAATAAATAAAGAATGCAATTAGAATAACAATAATATAATAATGTGATGTAACTTCATAAGTCGGCGGTGTTTCAACAAATAATTGTCGATTCTTTTAGAAGGATAGAAAATATCCTTCTCATTAACACACGACACAGGACCGAGACAGAGAATCGGCAACGTTGTTCCCCTATTTTCCTTCACTGCTATTATAACATGGACCTCACTATGGCAATAATCTTATTGATTTTTTTTTATTGTGGATGATTCTCATATGAGCTTTCAGCTCACGGGTAATGGAATGGGATAAAAATGTAATGATCAAACGTCCATGTCTACCTGCAGGATTCAAACCCATGACCAGGTAGCGCTAGCAGACTGAATGGTGTGACACCTTAGTTCTCTCGTCTAGCCTGGCCGGTATCGATAATTCCATATTTGAATATTACAATAATTATTAAATAAATTGGGAAGCGGTTTGACTCTGTGTTCGCGCTGAGATAATAGGTTAAGAATCATGCGCTTGCTACTCCCGTTGGAAGGGTGACCGCTTGAGCCAGCTACTCTAAATATTATTCACTAGTTGTAAAGTTGTTCGGAACTCACCTAAAACTGTAGGTCCACTCTCTCATTATCATCTGGCTCGTTACCCATGCACAAGCCAAGAACTCATGTGGGAATCACCCAACCAAAAATATATTTATTCATAATTCTTAATATTACATAGGAAACAACAGGTAATAACCCAAATTTATGCTTCCTTAAGGCTGTACAAAGGCTAAAAATAAATTTTCTACTGGTGATATTTTTCAAAGTTTTTCGATTTCTATATCATCAAGCTATCAAAATGAAAAACTTTCCTCAGGAAACATTTTTTTCGATCATTACTTTTTGAGATATGAGCGCCTGAAGTTTGAATTTTTGGGAAAAACATTTCAAATTCGGTAAGATATAAATCCATGAGACTTGGATGATGGATTCTTCATCGTATTGTTGATCTAATAAAACAAAAAATTCTCTGAAAATATCCATTTTTGAAAAAGTTATTCACTTTACCAAAAATAATTCAACAAAAAGTTATTTTTGGTACCTAAATTGAATAACTATCTTAAAAATGAATATTTTCAGAAAATTTTTATTTTACTAGATCAACAATACCATGAAGAATCTATCCTCTAAATCTCATGGATTCATCTCTTACCGAATTTGAAATGTTCTGTCCCAAAAATTTAATCTTTAGACGCTCATATCTCAAAAAGTAATGATTGGAAAAAATGTTCTCCTGAGAAAAGTTTTTCATTTTGATAGCTTAATGATATACAAATCGAAAAAATTGGAAAAATATCACGAGTAGAAAGTTTATTTTTATCCTTTGCACAGCCTTTACATAACACTGGATGCTTATATACAATACTGGACAATACAATAGGTAGGCCTCTACTTTATCTTGGAATTCAATGTTGGTTTTAAACTGTTGGGTGTTTTATGTACATTTGAACCTATTTATCTGTTTTTTTTTCATATAGTATATTACTGTATGTTCACTGTAGATTCTTTTCTCTGCTATTCTGGTTGAAATCTCTCTAGCATGATAAATTACAAATGAATGTGCTTTAGTGTGAATGTAGCCTATAACCCGTGCATGTCCTATATTATTAATGAATCCTACATACATTTATTGTTGTGTGAAATATCTCAAGCCTAATGTTTGATAGATTACTCAAAATAAAAAACTTCGATTTGTATTTTCTCATTTACTGTAATAATTTTTCATTCAGTGAATAAAAATTTCATTCTGGACTTGAAAAAACAACATGTACGAAAATCTATAAGTACATTTAATAGTAACATCTTGATTTTACAACAATATTTGCAGCTAATTTCAAATTTATTTATTCCACACTCATAAATACATAAATTAAACAAAGCTCAACATGACAAAACAATCCAACCAAATTGTAATAATAATAGATCTAGAATTACTGTCTTTGTAGATCGGTGTTTAATGTTGGTCCTTGTGGAGAAAAATTGAGATTATGAGGAAAAGTGTTCAGTTACCCAATTCATTTTAACAGTAATCTGTCACTATCTACCCAGTTTCAGTATAATTTAGTTAGGATCAGCTCAATCTCATGATATTCAGTCGAAATATACTAAAAAGTGTTATCATTGTAGTAATTCTACATCCCTTGTTTCATTCAATCGTTATCTTATGTAGGCCTACTCTTAATTTTTGATTCAGCTTTTAATTCGATCCGCATCAATGTATATCAATACCTTTTTCTCCAATAAACAATATTCATATTTTATAATCTTGCCAGTCTTCTTTCTTTCTCTATCCTATTTTATCAATTTTTTTTCTCCTTTGTTCTAATTTGTTTCTTCAAATCGGTATCCTATGTAGGTACTCTTCATTTGTTATTCAATCTTTAATTCGATCCGCATCAATGTATATCAATACCTTTTTCTCCAATAAACAATATTCATATTTTATAATCTTGCCAGTCTTCTTTCTTCCTCTATCCTATTTTATCAATTTTGTTCTCCTTTGTTCTAATTTGTTTCTTCAAATCGGTATCCTATGTAGGTACTCTTCATTTGTTATTCAATCTTTAATTCGATCCGCATCAATGTATATCAACACCTTTTTCTCCAATAAACAATATTCATATTTATAATATTACCAGTCTTCTCTCTTTCTCTATCCTATTTTATCAATTTTGTTCTCCTTTGTTTGTTCTAATTTGTTTCTTCAAATCGGTATCCTATGTAGGTACTCTTCATTTGTTATTCAATCTTTAATTCGATCCGCATCAATGTATATCAACACCTTTTTCTCCAATAAACATATTCATATTTTATAATCTTGCCAGTCTTCTCTCTTTCTCTATCCTATCTTATCAATATTGTTCTCCTTTGTTTGTTCTAATTTGTTCTTCAAATCGGTATCCTATGTACTCTTCATTTTTTATTCAATCTTTAATTCGATCCTTATCAATGTATATCAACACTTTTTTCTCCAAAAACAATATTCATATTTCAAATTCTCTCCAGTCTTCTGTCTTTCTCTATCCTATTTTATCAATATTGTTCTCCTTTGTTTCTTTAAATCGGTATCCTATGTACTCTTCATTTTTTATTCAATCTTTAATTCGATCCGAATCAATTTTTATCAACACATTTTTTCCAATAAACAATTCTCAGCTTTCATAATCTTCTCTCGTTCTCTATCCTATTTTATCAATATTGTCCTCTTTTGTTTGTTGTAATTTGCTCTTTCTTTTGTTAAATAGCTAAGAAAACAGCAGAGAGAGATTCAGCAGTGGACACTCGGCCAGTGAAAACATCAGCCAAATCAGTGCAGGCAAGAGCTAAGTCCAAAGATGAAACGGATAGTAATAGCAGTAGTGACTCTAATAAAAACATCAGTGATCCAGGTAATGATCAAATCAATCTTTATAGTGAGATACTGTATCCGATTGCGCTGATACTGTATCAAATTGTGTTGATACTGTATCATGTTGTGTTTTGTTCTTGTTCTATAGTGAGGTCTTGAGAATTTGATTAGAATTTTGGTGGAATCAATCTTTCTATAGTGAGGTCCACGTTATAATGGCAGTGGATAAAGATAGAAGAACAGCGTTGCCTATTCTCTGCCTCATTAATTATATATCTACATCGTCAAAAACAGAGTTGGCATCGTTGCGGAGCTAGAAAATGATAGTACTACCTGCTTTGTCGAATGATAGAAAAGGATAGCAACATCAAAGTTGATCAAATACTGTCATTATAACGTGGACCTCACTATAGTGAGATACTGTATCATATTGGTTTGATACTGTATCAAATTGTCTTGATACTGTATCATATTGTGTTTTTTTCTTGCTCTATAGTGAGGTCTACGTTATAATGGTAGTATTTGATTAGAATTGGTGGAATCAATCTTTATAATGAGATACTGTATCATTTTGGTTTGATACTGTATCAAATTGTGCTGGTACTGTATCAAATTGTGTTGATACTGTATCATGTTATGGTTGTTCTTGTTTTATAGTGAGGTCTACGTTATAATGGCAGTATTTGATTAGAATTGGTGGAATCAATCTTTATAGTGAGATACTGTATCATTTTGGTTTGATACTGTATCAAATTGTGCTGGTACTGTATCAAATTGGTTGATACTGTATCATGTTGTGGTTGTTCTTGTTTTATAGTGAGGTCTACGTTATAATGGCAGTATTTGATTAGAATTGGTGGAATCAATCTTTCTAGTGAGATACTGTATAATTTTGGTTTGATACTGTATCATATTGTGTTGATACTGTATCAAATTGTGTTGATACTGTATCATGTTGTGGTTGTTCTTGTTCTATAGTGAGGTCTACGTTATAATGGCAGCATTTGATTAGAATTGGTGGAATCAATCTTTATAGTGAGATACTGTATCATTTTGGTTTGATACTGTATCAAATTGTGCTGGTACTGTATCAAATTGTGTTGATACTGTATCATGTTGTGGTTGTTCTTGTTTTATAGTGAGGTCTACGTTATAATGGCAGTATTTGATTAGAATTGGTGGAATCAATCTTTCTATAGTGAGGTCCACGTTATAATGGCAGTAGATAAAGATAGAAGAAAAGCGATGCCGATTCTCTCCATTAATTAATTATATTTCTACACTGTCAAAAACATAATTGTCATCGTTGTGGACCTAGGAAAGGATAGTACCACCGGCTTTGTCGAATGATAGACAAGGATAGGAAAACCAAAGTTGTACAAATACTGTCATTATAACGTGGATCGCACTATAGTGAGATACTGTATCATTTGTGGTTATACTGTATCATATTGGTTTGATACTGTATCAGATTGTGTTGATACTGTATCAAATTGTGCTGATACTGTATCATGTTGTGGTTGTTCTTGTTCTATAGTGAGGTCCACGTTATAATGGCAGTACCGTATTTGATTAGAATTGGTGTTGCTATCCTTGTCTATCATTAGACAAAGCAGATAGCTCTACCATTTTCTACTCCCCACTGTTGTCGAGTAGTTTGTTGACTGTGAAGGAACACAAAGAACTACCAGAATATTATATATCAATCATGAAATCGTATTATTTAATCATGACAAAATATGTTTGAGATAATTAAAGTCACAGCAACATCCATGACTTGTTCATCAATTAACCCTGCTTTAACCTTCCGGTAGTCGCGCCCTACTCAATCACACGAGCAGTCGCGTGTTGTACTTTTTACAACATCCAATTTTCCAAGTGATATGTACTCTGTTTACTGTCAAAACATATTAATTAATTGTATAATTACTTTTTCCATCTTCTTGGATTATTTTACGCCTATGAAAATTTGGATGATTACCATTTCATAGCCCAATAAGGTACATCAAGCAAAGCCATCAATTCTGTGTTATTGGTTCGTTTACAGTCCCCGTATACAGTCTTTCCCTATCTTATGCACTGTGGCGACTAAATAGCACCTAAAGACTGAACCATTGCTCGGTTGATACTGCAACTCAGTGGAGTGATGGGGAGAAAGTTTTGGAATGCATAGGTGACTCATTCACTAACACCACCCCATCCAATAGTTTTGTGCAGCAAAAAAACTAACACTGTTGTACTTTTTACAACAGCGCGACTGCCGGAAGGTTAGGACTGCTAGGATCTTTTCCATCTGCGTTTTCAATATATTTCGCCCCGTTCGGGTCATTATCGTATGGCTTGCCTCTTGAAACTTCTCAATATCACCCCTCCAATATGAAAAGACAATAAAGGGGCAAAGGATTGAACACAGAACAATCTAGTTAACAGCTGTTATCTACCAGGGAGCGATGATAATAATAATAATTGGAAAACAGGGTGTCTGATAAGTCACTCCCTATTTTTTTACAGCTATAATTTCTTTATTAATGAACCAATTTTGTTAGAACTACATTTGTTTGATAGAGCACTCCTTGAGGTTGTGTTTAAAACCAATTTTCATTTGTTTCAGTTTAAAAATGCCCCCTCTCTTGACTGTGGAAGAACGAGCCGAAATAGCAGCTCGTTATGTGGTCTGAGAATCTGTAGTGCGAGTACAAAGATGGTGAAGGGTTGAACGAGGGATTCATGCAAAACTAGATTCAAAAACAGTTGAAAATTGCCATTCCAAATTACTAACAAGAGGGAGTGTCGCAGATGCAAGACGATCAGGAAGACCATCAACGTCAAGGACAGCCGAGAATGTTGACAGAGGTCGTGAAAAGTTCATGATGAGCCCTAAGAAATCACTGCGTCAATGATCTCGTGAAAGTGGTATTTCACATTACTCTGTTGCAACGATTCTTAGGGTTGTGTGGCAGAGAGGACAAGGAGTCCTAATTCCGCCCTAATAAAGGCATATAATCAATCAATCAATCAATTCTTAAGAAAGATTTTAATGTTTTTGCATCCAGTGCTTCATGGATCCCTCGTTCAGCCCTCCATCACCTTTGTACTCGCACCACAGATCCTCAGACCACATAACGAGCTGCTATTTTGGTTCGTTCTTCCACAGTCAAGAGAGGGGGCATTTTTAGACTGAAACGAATGAAAATTGGTGTTAAACTCAACCTGAAGCAGTGCTCCATCTAACAAATGTAGTTCTAACAAAATTGGTTCATAAATAAATAAATTATAGCTGTATAAAAATAGGGAGTAGCTTATCAAACACTCTGTATGCTGAGATGAGTGAACTTATCGGTATGAAAACATGATCAGCGTCACGGCACTGTTCCTGAGGCTTGCGCATGTTTCTCGCGCATGCCTCGCACTGATATTATATGTATTCTTATTTCACAATTTTCTGCCTCTTTTTCCAGCTTCCAAACCCGATCGTTTCGCCTCTTCCAAGTCGAAAAAATCGACAATGGAGAGCGAAAGAAGGCTGAAAGAGATAGAGAAAGAGAAGGCACAAGACGAAGAGAAGATGAAAAGAGAGAGACAGTTATTGGATGATGAGAGGAAGAGATTGGAGGAAACCATCAGGAATCTGACAGAAAAACAAACTGAGCTCATAAATAAGTTGCATGAAGCTTATGATGGGACTGTCAGGCTAAATGAACAGGTAAATATAAAATTTAACTCTTTAATGTTTGTTTCCATTGTTAATAATCACTTATTGAACAACGGAAGTGTCAACAAGTGTCGATGAAGAACCTAGTGTCCGAAAGCGCTCCAAAAATGTTGAGTAGAAGCTAATAGCTTTTATTTATAAATACCTGACTGCTATGTCGTAATTTAGTTGTTCATAAGTGATAGAATTTAAATTGAATAAATGTATTTTTATTTGCTCTTTATAACATTAAAAGTGATGTGGGCGAAGTTGAGGCAATAAGAGCCTCCTCTTCCACAAATATAGTGAGTGGATATAATGAGGGATTCACGTTATAAAGTGAGCACCTCATTAACATTAGTTTGCTATCCTTTAAAAACAGATTATTAGTCAAAGCAGATGGATCTATAATTAGTTCAGCTGAAGATGTGGTAGGTGTTACCATGAAACCTGGTTCTGTAATGTCAATTAATATTTGAACAAATATAGTGGAATTGACAACATCCACGTATTATTCTGTCAACTGCAGATGGATCTATCACTCAATAAAATCCGGTATTAGATATATACCAGTACTTAAAATTATCACTTGATATACCTATATAGGTACTTATAATCTATAGTGTGGTTCACGTTATGAAGTCAGCACCTGATGAACATTGGTGTTGCTATCCTTGTCAGTCATTAGACAAAGTAGATAGCTCTATCCTTTTCTAGCGCCACACCGTTAACAAATTCTTTTCAGATAGGGATAGAAATGGTTTTGGGCGAATGCCTGTTGGTTCATCCCGAATTTTATAATATTCATTAATTCGTATTTATTTATTCATTCACATCATTGTCAATGAATTAACGAATGTCTCGACCAAATTCATGATGACAGTATAATATGATGATTGAAGAATGAAAACCATGTGGTAAACTCATGTGGTATATAATACTTATTTTATTCATTATTATCTCAAGTTATTCATTATTATTTAGGGACATTTTTATTTTTTATTATTTTTTTTTTGTTGAGTGGGAGGAGACTGTCTAGCTAGGCCAATGGCAGGCGTTCATGCCCTCGACCAATAGCAGTACTCGCCTACTAGTATAAATTCTGCTGCTCTTGTATTTAGTTTTAGTTTATCAGAGATTGACAATGGTGTAATAACCGAAACCGGTCTTTCTAATTATCAATAAATCAGTGGTTTTTTGACAATTTCTTAGTATTTTTTCATTCACATTTTTATATGGTGAGGTCCACGTTATATTGCCATTATTTGGTTAACATGGTGTTGGTATCCTTGTCTATCATTCCACAAAGCAGATAGTTATATCCTTTTCTAGCTCTGTAACGTTGCGAGGTTATATCTTAACAGTTTAGAAATATAATTAGCAAAATATTCAAACTCTATTATGAAAATGTAGGCTATTATTTAATCATTGGAAAATATATTTTCTTAACGAATAAATCATAATTGATTATTTTGAACAAGAATGAACAGTTGATATCACATCATATAGGCCTTCTATCCTGTATAGAAGGCAATAGCAAGGCAGAGAATCGGCAACGCTGTTCTTTTATCTTTCTCCACTGCCACTATAACGTGGGCCTCATCATAGTAACCTCATGCGATATATCATCATTATTTGTTCATTATTAGCTCAAGCTTTTAATTAGCCTATTGCTAAGAGAACTTTCAAAATTCAAATTCATTTGCACCTTCATACAACCATAGAGAAACAATAGCGTAAGTAGATATCCCATGGTATAGGGCGTTTATGTCGCAACTTTTACTGTTATCCCAAGCCGATTACTGTCGATTATTGTTGATTTTTACTGTTTTGACCGGGTAAGAGTGTATGAACGGCACAATATGAGAGACTACCAGCGTCATAAAGATTCACGGGAAAGAACTACGTGGGCTATCGGCTTGAGATAACAGTAAAAGTTGCGACATAAACGCCCTATGCCATGGGTTATCTACTTACGCTATTGTTTCTATATGATACAACATAGTCATTTATAGTAATCTCATAGATTTCGTTATTTTTATTGTCATTGAAACAGTCTCAGAGACTAACTATTAATTTTCAATTCACTATATATCTTACACTATGAAAAACGTTGAAACTTCAGATCATCTATTGATGACCCAAGTAGTTCTGAGATTATGAGAGCAGTAGAAATTATATAGTCTGCATACACTATCATGTGATATACTGCATCATCTTTATTTCTTGTTTATCAACTCAATTTATTTAACGCACTTTTTCTATGTTTTTCACACGACATGCAGTCAAATATTTAAGTAAATAACCAAAAACTAGTACTTACTGACTGTAGTAACAGTCAACACTGTTGAAAATGATCGCGAGACGGTCGAAAGTACTACAGTCACTAAGTAATAGTTTTCAATTATTTACTTAATATTTGACTGCATGTCGTGTTTAAATACATAGAAAAAAGTGTGTTAATACATCGCAGCTCGGAATGGATTAAGAAACCATCATCTTCAATTTATTTATTTGTATTTTTAATAAATTATTTTATCGATTTCAAAGAAAGGGTACTATAATTTTTTTTTATAAATCAATTATAATCATCACCTTCAATTTATTTATTTGTATTTTTAATAAATTATTTTATCAATTTCAAAGAAAGGGTACTATAATTTTATTTTATAAATCAATTTATGTATTATTGTTTAGGGCACATCTTCTACAGATAAAGAACTGATTATCAAGCTGGAGCGGTTGCAAGCAGAGAGAGACACTTATCAGAAGGAATTGACCAAAATTCGGGAACAAATATCGAACCTTGTCGATTCAGGTGCATCGAATGAGGTATGTATCCGTATTTTATTTATTTATCATCAAAATTGTGATTGTTTGTAAAACGATTCATTCCTGGTAATAATCGAAAATGCTTCTGGGTAGCTGGAGCTTCACTTTGATAACATTAAAATGCTATTTTTAGCATTCTCATAGACTTTTGTTGATGAAAAGGGTATTATTTTGTTCAGAGATCCAACAATTATTTGTTGAAATGCCGCTGATTAATATAGTGTTACAATATTATATCACCCCAATTCTAATTTGCATTCAATCTGCATTGTAATTGATGATTTCTCATACTTTTAATTCGTTTAATAATTCGCTATACTAGCATTTACTAATAAATTAGTGTATCAGTCAGAACATATTGTTACATACATGAATTAAGAACTCTAATCTAATGGAATCTTATATAATGATCTCTTCCCAATGGTCAAAGCATAGCGGAGCGATAAAGGTAGCTCTCTAGCTTGAGAGTGTTGAATGTAATGCATTTATTAGTCTAAAATTAATATCAGTTCGAAATACGTGTATGTTGAGTCATTCATCGTAGAGAAAACACAGCATAAGAAGATATCCCATGGTGTAGTGCGTTCATGTTCCAAATTTCACTGTCAAATCAAGCCGATAGTATGTCTTTCTCGTGAAGCCATGTGACGATGGTAATCTCTCATACTGTGCCGTTCTTACACTCACACCCGGCTAAAACAGTAAAGACCACACCATATAAGGCGTTTTCAGAGAGTGTTTTTCGAGTCTGCAGGGCAAGCAAAGCTCTCCGATTGGCTGATTGGGTTGGCGCCGGATAAAACACCTGAAAAACGCCTGAAATAACGCTTAATATGTTCAGGCCTTAATAATAGACAGTAGTCGACAGCGATCGGCTCAAGTTAACAAAAGTCGGCTTTAAATTTGAATCATAAACTACCTACACCATGGTGTATCTTCTTATGCTATCTCTTGATTTTATATGCAATGATGCTTCTAATTATATCACTATTCATAATTATTATCTATGCAATCATACTAATTTTCTTATACTTGCAACTATAAACTTTTTCTATGCTTTAATCACAAGAATTCTGTCCAATATTATCACAATATTCTATCTGTTCAATATTGGGAATAAAAATAATTTACTTTTTTGTACTTTCTGTCAACAGCCAGGCTTGCGTAACCAGTCGCCATCTTGTATCCTACAGCGTCTAGTAACGGAGCGTGACTTTTATCAGAAAGAATTCAACCGACTTCAGAAGCAGATTAGCAACAATGTGAACCCCTCCAGCCACGACCAATCGGATGTAAGTTGCTTCTGTTCAAGAAAATGCGGCTGCAAAACTGTCAACCTGCATGCGTTTACATGACCGCCATCTTGGATTTTAATCAAAACGAAAATTAGAAATATGAGTTATTGAAATAAAGTTGATTTAATGGAAATATTGTTGAAGATGGTTGGATTTTAATGGAAATATTGTTGATGAAAATGAAGGATTGTCTTCTTTCAACCGAGAATCAATCGAGCGTTATCTTGGATTTTAATCAAAACGGAAATTAGAAATATGAGTTGTTAAAATAAAGTTGGATTTTAATGGAAATATTGTTGAAGATAGTTGGATTTTAATGGATAGAATTGTAGATGAAAGTTAATTTTTGTCTCTTTTCGACCGAATATAAATAATTGACCGTCATTTTGGATTTGAAATGAAACTGAAATTAGAATTGTAAAAAAGTTGGATTTTAATGGAAATGTTGTCGATGAAAATGAAGGTTTGTCTTCTGTCAACCGATTATCAATAAATTGAGCATAATCTTGGATTTAAATCAAAACGAAAATAAAAAATATGAGTTGTTGGAATAAAGTTGATTTTAATGTAAATATTGTAGATGAAAGTGGAGGAATGTCTTCTTTCAACCGAGTATCAATTGAGCGTCATCATGGATTCAAAATCCAAATGAGAATTAGAATTGAAATAAAGTTGTATTTTAATGGAAATATTGTTGAAGTTAGTTGGATTCTAATGGAAATATTGTAGATGAAAGTGACGTTTTGTCTTCTTTCAACCAAGATTTGGTTGAAATGAGAATTATATCAATTGAGCGTCATCTTGGATTTAAATCAGAATGAGAATTATAATTGAAATAAAGTTGGATTTTAATGGGAATATTGTAGATGAAAATGAAGGTTTGTCTTCTATCAACCGAGTATCAATTTGACCGCCATCTTCTTTAGTTTTGAATGAGATTGAAAATTAGAATGAAAATAGTTATTTGTGCAACTAGTGCGCAAAGTGACAGTTTGCTGCACCGAAAGAAACGTTTACGCCCGAGCCGTAGGCGAGGGCGGAATGGTTTCTTGAGTGCAGCAGAGGAACTTTGCGCACGTATTTCACATTAAGTTTTTCCTACAGTTACCATTGAATATGAAAAGTGGGTAATTATGGGTAAAATTGCCTAAAATGCATCAAATGTTTTTCTGTGTAATTTTATTATTGATAAAAACCTTAATCCTAAAATCCTAAAGTCCTCGTTGTCCTTGGTTATAATATATAATGAATAATAATTAGCGCGTTGTGCTTCGTTGCACGTCTGCTCACTATAGCAGCCACAGCAGTCACTGTTACCAACTTCATTTTGATTTTGCTGCACTGTTGCTCCATATAACCTACTAAGTATTTTGCGTTGCCATGTTGCAAATCTGGAGTGCAGAAAAATTTTTCCCGCACTAGAGCGGAAAAGTGATTCTTTGCGTTCTGTAATCAGTGCAGCAATGGCCACTTTTCAACGTAACTGTAGGAAATAGAAATTTGTCTCCTATCAACCAGATCAGATTGACCTACTCATCGAAACTTTTTAATAAAATTGTTCACCAATGAGTACGGTATCTTAAAAAACAAGTGCTCCTTTTAGTATGATAATACAATTTAAAAAAATATTAGTTCTATATTTGTGGACTGGTTGAAACCAATATTTTGATTTTCAAGTAATCAAGAGAATTTTTCAAAATATTTCTGCCAAGCGAAGTTACAGTAACTGATTTGATTGAAGACTATTTGGTAAAAAAACATGTTGTAAAAAATACATTTTGGAGCGTTTTTTGTTTACAATTAGAGTTTTATCCTAGAAATTAGCCTAGTTATTTAATGAAGGCATTAGTAAAAATTATAGTATATTATTGAAGAATGCATTATGAGAAACTTGTTAATGAAACCTCTATGTAAATACAAGCAATAAAGCATTTATTCGCATTTTTATTATTATAGGTCACTCTAGTTTTGGAAATATTTTACACTACTTGATAAATACTACAATAATTTACCAAGGATTGTTATTGGCTCATTTTAACTGTCGAAGATTTCAGTATTTCAAATTTTTAATTGCACCCTTGCGTAGCACGGGTTACCTGCCAGTCATATAATAGCCTACTTTACGTTCATTAGTTCTTACATTAAAACTCAATAGTTGAAAAGCAGGTTGCATGAGATTATTATTAATAATAAGAAAACAAAGATATTGTCAAATTTCACTAAAAATTTATTAAAAACTTTTAAACAGAACCATGGTTTCACGTAGTTAACCAACGCATTTGTTTTCTTATTATGGAGAGATTTCACAACATCAACATCAATTCTACTAAGATTATTATTAAACGAAAATCCAAATTAAATTCTGTAATTAACCCCGAAGACTTCTGCTACCGTACTACAAATATTGACAACAAGGTGTTTACCATCTAGCTGTTTAGCTAGATGGAAATTCGATGAGCGCTACTATTCAAAAATTATTTGTCAGTCCGGGAATTTCCATCTAGCTGTTTACCTTGTTGACAATATTTGCAGTACGGTAGCAGAAGTCTTTGGGGTGAATTACAGCATTTAATTTGGATTTTCGGAATTTGGATTTAATAATTATTAATTCATTAGCATTTGAATAATTGCAATATCTCAGTAATTTACATCTGTTGCATGAAAAAGCTTGATTTGTGTAAGTACCTATTATAAATAATTTTATTATTCTGTGTTTTGAAGGTGATTTTGTGGTTGATCTGATGTCAAAACGATTCATTTATAAAACAATTTGAGATACTAGTTTAGTTAGTATACTGTTATTAATCTCTAGTAAACTAAAAGCGTAAACATGGAGTAGCAGAATATCTAGTTTGGGTAAAGGCCTACGATTGGCAGTTAGCTGTCGACAAATAAATGCTAAAATGTTCTATGACAAACATAAATTCAAATAAAACTTAATTCTGAAGCTTCGTTTACCCCTAAGTTATTAACTACATAATCCTTATAGATTCTATTAGATTAAACATAACTTATGATACACATGATGAACATATGTGTTTGTCAAGTTCCGTTCAATCTAATAATAGCTATAAGGATTAACTTATTAACATTGGTGTAAACGCAGCTTTAGTAGCTTTTATCACATAATAAAAAAATGTTAAAATGATCGTATCGCATCATTTTATATAAAATGTTTTCCCTATTCTGTAGCTCTATTAACAAATTGATATTAATTCTCTATATTGTACTTAGACGAATCACAACTTTTTAATTTCGAGTTTTTACTTGTCAAAGTTGTCAAATTATTAAACATATGAGCAGAATGCATTCATTCTCTCACCTCTTTCTGTACACATTACATACAACATCACACACATTTACATTTACACTTATACACTGACTCAATTACAATTTATATTTTTTCGTTACTCGTTTTATTATTTTCTATTTTAACTCAGTTTGTAGTTTTTTATCAATGCTAATACTTTTAATAAAATGGTTGAACGTCGGTGTCAAGAAATGAAGAAATGCAAGGTATATAATCATCTCCCATTAATTACTGTTTAATTTTGTCACTGATTTAGCTTATTTTTAATAGTTTCTCAACAACTTTTAACTGTTAATTTGATTTCGTAACTGTGTTTTGTGTGAGGAAAATGCATGAAATTTTATTTTGATTAAGTATCTATTATGTTAACCTCAAGCCTAATAGGTTATACTAGGTTAGGGTGCCTGTTTGTTTATGTTTTATGCATTTTTTTTAACAAACTAGTAGATTAAAATTTTTGAAGATAATAATGATAGCTCATGTTTAGTGATTTATGTTCAAGCTATAATTATCACGATTTCCCCTTCAACTGGATTATAAACTCAACATGAGTGAGTGAATTTCCTATTAAATAAAATAAACCTTCTAAACTATTTAATGTAACTGCATTTTTCCAAGGTGCTGTGAATAATGCTCAGTGCCGGTCGCACAAATATCGTGATTCCACGAGAACCAATAAGAGAAGCCGTCTTTCAAAAAACGCTTTCTCTGATTGGTTTTTATAAAGTTAATCACGGTTAAAATTTAACCGGCTTTTGTGCAACCGGGCCTTAGTCTGCCTTGAAATTCTGTCTTTGATCTTTCAACAATTCAAGAATCAAAGAAATAAAAAATAATGATAGAAAAATTACTGCAAAAATATATATTTTAGCTCATAAATGCGGTAGTTGTACAGATGGAAATATTGATAAATTTCTATTATTCAAATGTTAATCAATGAATAAGTAGGCCTGTGGATTAAACGAAAATGAAAAAATTATTTATTTTGCAGTAATCAAAGATAATCCAAATGCAGAAGTCTTACAGCATTTATTCTCGATTTTCGTTGAATAATACGGTACCTAATTGTAATTTATATTGTAATATTTTTCAAATTTGAAATCTACAAAGCTATTTCTACTACCTATTCATATTTTTTGGAGCTTCACTAAGTTTTTTTAGCCCAATCCATCCATATGAATTGGTTGAATGATTTAATCTATATAATGTAGTTGTATAACTTCATTAAAAATTCATTTATAATCATGACTGTTACCTACCTTGTTCAGAATTGAGTTCCACTCATATTGCAAGAGTTGAGTTAATCAGTGTCTGAAGAATAATAGTTTAAAATAATTGAATAACTAACTTAAAACTTGAGTTATATCAGTGCCTGAAATTATTCAAAACTTACACTTCAAATGATAAAGATCATTTTTATTTATTGATTCTAAAAAAAATATGACTAAAGAAGATCATTTTTATTTATTGATTCTAAAAAAAATATGACTAAAGAAGCACTCTATGAGTGCTCTGTTCCAAAAGTGCCTCACTAATTTACCATATATTTTTTTCCAGGTTGGGGAGCTGAGAGAGAAACTGAATGAGAAAGAGAGAGAGATATGTTGTCTAAAAGAGAAATTGAGAGATCTGTGTGCCCAGCAGAGAGTCTCTCCCATACAACATCCATCGCAAAATGTAAATATTCAATTATTTTCTTCACTTTTTCATTGATCTTTATTTCAATTATTTATATTACATCTTGATAAATTTAACGATTCAGAGATATAGGTCCTGATTTATGAAAATGTAAAAATTTAACTTATAGATTTATATTAAAGGCTTCTTCACACTAGACCGAGACACTTGAATCTGTTATCTACTCTATAGTGAGGTCCACATTATAATGGCAATATTTGATTAACATTGGTGTTGTTATCCTTGTCTATCATTCGACAAAGCAGATAGCACTATCCTTCTCTAGATTTGAAACATATACAATGCTAGATCTTTTTTCAACAATGTTGAGACATAATGAATGAACAAGATATTTTAATCTCATAAAAATCTTATTCAATAGATAATTGAACAATTTTTTTCGACGATAATTGATTATTTTCAACAAGAATGAACAGTTAATATTACATCAGATATACCGGTATCAGCTATCCTCTATAGAAGGCAGCGGCATGGCAGAGAATCGGTAACAATGTTCTCCTACCTTCCCACACTGTCATTATAACGTGGACCTCACTATAGCAGAAGTTTTTAGGTTTGTTGGTAGCAGATAATTAAGATCTTTACTGAGTAATTATTATTATGTTATCATAATATCTTTTAAGAGAAGAATTTTAATTGATTTGGTGTTTAATTTGTAATGGAATAGAATAGAATGACTGCCTTTATTTTATACCTGGGAGGGCGAAGTTAGGGCACAGTCGGCCCTCTCTTACACTTAACCCTCCAATACAATACTAAATTGTAATTTAACAAGCAATACTCAGTAAATTAAAATAAAACAAAACTATATTTTAAATGAAAAAGTAAAAATAAAAAATTATAATGATAATAAGTGGAATAGTTGAATAAAGTTAAAAGTAGAGCATTCTTAAAATGTAAAATAACAAAGATCTGATGGGAAATAAATACAACGTTTTTGACGGAATATATGGATAGGATCGACGGATATGGATAGGATGGACGGATAGGATCGAAGAAGTAAAAAAGAGCAATATGGCTACAAACCTTACAAGCAAAATGAGAAAATAAGGAAATTGATAAATACTTCTAGCATGAAATTAATTAATTTTGAGAGAGAAAAAGAGTATTTTTTATATCTGTCTTTAGAGTTTACTTTTAAAGTTGAACTTGATTCTCTTGAAATTACTCTAAAGAAATTAATTTTGAGACTGAATAAATGAATGTATCAAACTATGGAAAATATGAAAGCATGAAAAGAAAGCTCACACACACACACACACACACACCATCACCCCTGATCCACCGGAAGAAAGCCGCGCCGAACCGACGATGACCCTCAATGCGCTTCAATTCAGCCGGCAATGAATTCCACAATCCACAAGCTGTCACAAGAAAGGACTTGTTGAACATGACTGTCCTGTGAGTTGGGACAGCCAGCAGATGGGAACCATGCCGTGTACCACCCCGACCGATGTCACTCAAATATTGAAAATCCTCTGCAATATACTTAGGTGTTCCAGTTTTCAATGTCTTATGCAGAAAAATAACAGCATGGAATGTGAGAATATAAGTTAGATACCTTTTTCAGAATTCTCATATAGCCTTTTAGACTTGTATATCATAATATTGTACAATATACTTCGAAGCTAAAATTGATAAATCATCGATACTGTGATGTAATATGTGTCACTTCATATGCGACTGTCGGCCTCAGCAACTACATTTTAGCGCTAGTTTTATAATCAATTTTATATCACCATCTCAAACAGGTCTAGTACCTCGAGATGCAAATACTCAATTGGCATTGCATTTTATTTTGTAATAGTATTTTCCCATGTTGTAAAATTTGTATCGCTTTTATTATGTATTTCTAAGATGTTGTAATTTTATATTTCTGCCAATAAAACATTTTCATTTTTCGACAGGGAGCTATTCTAAGACTGGAAATGGAGAGAGATTCAGCGAAAGCGGATTGTTCAAGACTGGAGGAAGATAGAAATGCTCTGAAAGAAAAACTGAGAGTAAGTAGGCCTATAGGACACGATTGCACAAATTTTCATCAAATTTTTAATGTTGTTAAGACCGGATTAAAACAGTCCTCCGCTTCTCTGATTGGTTCTCGTGGCATTGAATCACCAAATTTAATTAATCCAATCATTATTAAGATGCAAAGATTGTAGCAATTATTTAAACACCGTTTCTGTAAAGCCAATGAGAAATCGTAGGCCTATTTCTGTACTAATAAGTATGAAGGTGTTAAAGTCTGTTCTCATGATTTTTCAGGAGAGCAAAAACAATGTTTAAAAAATCCTGTATGAAATTTATGAATCGTTATTGAAAGTATGAAATCTATGAATCGTTATTGAAAGTATTAGAACGCTAATCGTTGCTCTACCCTTAGTGACCCTCTGCACATGTCAATATTTTAACTATATTGTAATTGGAGCAATAATACACTCTACTATAGTGAGGTCCACGTTATAATGGCAGTGTTTGATTAGAAATGGTATTGCTATCCTTGTCCATCATTCAACAAAGCGAATAGCGCTATCTCTTTCTCGCTTTACTCCGTTACCAGATCGTCTTTCAACAATGTAGAATTAATCATTAATTAACAAAATTTTTCATCTTAATTATGAAATTATTGAAAAATATGATTTCTTGCTAAATAAAATATAATGTATTGTTTTAAACGAGAATGAACTTGAATATTACATCAATAAACCTGTATCAGCTAACTTCTATAGAAGGCATTGACAAGACAGAGGATCGGTAACGTTTTTCTCCTATCATTCTCCACTGCGATTATAACGTGGACCTCACTATATCATAGAGAAACAATAGCATAAGTAGATATCCCATGGTATAGGGCGTTTATGTCGCAACTTTTACTGTTATCTCAAGCCAATAGTCTACGTATTTCTTTCCCGTGAAGATTTATGACGCTGGTAGTCTCTCATATTTGGTAGAGAGTTAGTGGGGAGGAAATGTTTAATATTCTTTCCGAAGAATGGACATTGATATGTCCAAAGCTCCGCCAATTTATGTAGATGCATAACAATATGATTATCTATAGTTATTATATTACAAATTACTTTTTCATATCATGTACAATTCAATAATTATTTTCTTAGTCTATATTATGTAAATTCATCTATAATTTTGCTGTATTGTAAGCTATTGTATATAAGTGTATAAGCCAGTATATATTGTAATCTACATAAATAAAGTACTCAATCAATCAATCAATCAATATTGTGCCGTTTATACACTCTTACCCAGTCAAAACAGTAAAAATCGACAATAATCGACAGTAATCGGCTTGAGATAACAGTAAAAGTTGCGACATAAATGCCCTATACCATGGGAAATTTACTTACGCTATTGTTTCTCTATGACTATATACTACACTTTTGTACAAATAACTCATGTTTTTATATTGTTTTTCAGAATATAACGGAGCTAAACAAGGATGAAATGCAAAGATTGGAGCAAGGCAGTCATGCCCTACAGACGACCATCACGAAGCTGGAGGTGGAGAGGCGGGAACTGATGAACGGTTTGGCGGCGGCAAAATCTAAGATAAAAATGCTCGAAAAGAAATTGGATGACTATCGAGAACAAATGCAGAACCAACAGACGGATCTATCCCAGCAGATATCTCATCTCAATCATATCAAGTGAGTTTAATCATAGAGAAAAGTGGCAAGGCAGAGAATCGGCAACACTGTCCTTCGATCTATCTCCACTGCCATTATATCGTGGACCTTACCATACTAATCTAGAGTGGCAGGAACCTTATTCACCTTTCACACTGTAATTGAATAATAGAGAAAATATAGCATGATAATATACCGGTATCCCATGGTTTATGTAGAAGTCTGGAAGTTTGGAAGTAGTTTTGTATAAAATTTTGTTGTTGCGTATCAAGTTGAGATGATACTGTAAATATTGTGTTGATACTGTATCATGTGTGGTGATTCTGTATCATTTTGTGGTAAAAGTAAATTCGTATGGCTTTTATTGGTGGGGAGTCCCTTGCGGGAAGGTCCCACCGCCTGAATATATAATTTAAGCCGTCAATGGGCCTTACGACTGTCATACTTCAGCCGGGACCAACAGTTTAACGTGCCCATCATTTTGTGGTGATACTGAATCATTTATGGTGATAACATAGAGAAAAGAACGATAGCATAAGAAGATATTATGATATAGGGCGTTTATGTTCCAAATTTAACTGTTTACTCAAGCCGATAGTCTGAATAGTTTTTTTTTGTAAGCTATGTGACGCTTTTAGTTTCTCATACTGTGCCGTTCTTACACTCTCACCTGGCCAATACAGTAATAATAGACAGTTGTCGACAGTAATCAGCTTTTGTTGATAAAAATCGTCTTGAAATTTGAAACATGAATGACCGAAGTTCCCAGTGTGAACACTCTCATAAGTTTACTTGTGTTTCATAAATGTGTAAATAAGTTTCCAGTGTGATAAGATGTTGCCAGAACATGATGTTGCCAGATAGGGCGCTGAGTACATCACAAGGTAATTATGCTGACTCAAACTGAGACTGAGTTGGCGAGCGTGAAGGGATCCATAGATCTAACTGTGTTTCATAAATGTGCAACTGAGTTGCCAATGTGAACACTCTGATTAGTTCACTCGTGTTTCATAAAAATGTACAATTAAGTTGCCAATGTGAACAGTCCCATTAGTTCACTTGTGTTTCATAAATGTACAATTAAGTTGCCAGTGTGAACACTCCCATTAGTTCACTCGTGTTACATAAATGTACAACTAAATTGCCAGTGTCATCACTCCCAACAATCTACTCGTGCTTCATTAATGTACAACCAAGTTGATTGTGTGAATCTATGTATATAAAAGCGAAATGGCACTCACTCACTGACTGACTGACTGACTGACTCACTCACTCACTCACTGACTCACTCACTCACTCGCTCACTCGCAGAACTAAAAATCTACTGGACCAAAAACGTTCAAATTTGGTAGGTATGTTGAGTTGGCCTTTTTAAAGGCGCACTAAGAAATCTTTTTGGCAATATTTCAACTCTAAGGGTGGTTTTTAAGGGTTTAAAGTTCGTCTTTCAGCATGTATATTCTTCTTATTCTCTTGATTATAATTGAAAAATGTCCATACCATATGTTAATATAGAACTATAATCTAGAGAGAGTACCTCTTCGAAACAGTTGTTAACTGGTAACTAAATTAATAATTTTGTCAGGTTGGCATTAAGTTGAGTTGACTTTGTTAGGTTGGCACCAAGATGAAGATTGAAATGCTTTTATCGCGGAAAAATTGATTGGGCACTGCTACTGCAATAAGAGCTATTCCTGGGAATATTATATTACTAGCAGTCAGGCTCGCTTCGCTCGCCATATCCGTTTAGCCAGACGTTTAGTCTGGACCCCCGACTGGATCGTCCTAACATATGATTAAAATGCCCAAATGAAAAATGCAGGCGAGCGAAGCGAGCCTGCTGATCTCATCCCTGGACGATCCAGTCGGGGGTCCAGGGGGCGGAGCCCCCTGGCTAAACGGATATGGCTAGCGAAGCGAGCCTGACGGCTAGTATTCTCATAAACCTATTCGTGATTCATAAATGTGCAACTAAGTTGCCAGTGTTAAAAGTCTCATTAGTTTATTTGTGTTTCATAAATGTACAACTAAGTTGCTAGTGTGAACACGCTCATCAATCTATTTGTGTTTCATAAATGTGCAACTAAGTTGCCAGTGTGAATAGTCCCATCAATCTACTCGTGCTTCATAAATCTACAATAAGTTGCCAGTGTGATCACTCCCATCAATCTACTCATGTTTCATAAATTTACAACTAAGTTGCCAGTGTGAACAGGTACATTAATCAATGTGTGTTTTATTCTAGGATGTTGCAAGAACAGACGGATAGAGCTTTGAGCACATCTCAAGATATGCTGACAAATACTGAAACAGAATTGGCTAGCGCATTGGAACGTATCCATGAATTAGAGCAGCAAAGACTCTGTTTAGAGAGAGAGCTATCTTGTCTACGCACCGAACGTATCTCGTTGAAGAGCAACATGTCAATGATTGACGAGGAAAAGGATAAGTTGCTGGTAAGTCAATCAATAATTCATCAATTAATAATCTATACTTTAATAAAGGAAAGAATTTGCTCTTACACGTACGGGATAGGAAACGCATCGTAAATATCCGCACCAGAGGAAGGTTGTGCGAGAAAATTGGTTTTAGGAATGTGATTAAAGTATTAGTATGCTTAGGAGAGAGAGAGTAGATGTTATTTTAATGGGATTTGTCAATAGAGAGTGCTTGAATTCGTAAAGTAGTATATTTATTTGGGGGCGCGACAGTCGAGGCCTGTACAAAAATTAATGAGGCCTCAACTGTCGCCTAACGCAGGCAACATTTGAGGCCTCTTTTTCAGGAGTCCTCTAGGTCGCAGATTTCGACTGTCGGGCCTGTACAAAAATTAAAGAATCGCTTGCAGCAGACGACAGTTGAGGACTTGAGGACGCATCCTACTGCGATACCAGACTGTATCTGTACTAATTGTTTTAATTCAATTTTGAAGTATTTTCAATTTATGAATAATTTTTGTGTGTTTTGAATTGTAAATTGAGTGTGTAATAGGAGAATGAGTGACACATAACCTAGCTACATTTAGACTGTTGTATAAATTAGAATTGGAACCGTTTTGGGCGTAAGCCTGTGGTACTCTTCTGAAAGTTGTGTAATTCTTGAGATGATTGAATAAATAAATAAATAAATAATGAGTCAATAGTGCATCTTTAGTGTATGAAATACACTTTGCTATGAAATACATTTTGTAATGATTATAACATCTGATTTGTAGAAAACCAAATAATGGAAACTTCCTTCATGAAAAAAGCCTATGAACTTTGAAGAATCGTAGAGCGTATCCTCAAAGGATTTTCAGAACGAAAATAGGCCTATGACACTTGTCGGTATACAGGCCATCTTTGTGAAGAATTACAGCTTAATCAGTCAAGTATTTCAAGCGTGATGAGCTCACAGACAAACAGACAGAAAGATAGACACCTTCTCTTCTCATAGATAGATGATAGATAGAGGAATCTTTCTCATGAGTCTTCTACGGTCGCTGGGCTCGACTGTCGGGCCTGTACAAAAATTAAAGAGTCCTCAACTGTCGCTTAACGCAGGCGACATTTGAGGCCTCTTTTTCAGGAGTCCTCTACCGTCGCTGGCCTCGATTGTCGGGCCTGTACGAAAATTAAAGAGGCCTCAACTGTCGCCTAACGCAGGCGACATTCGAGGCCTCTTTTTCAGGAGTCCTCTACCATCGCTGGCCTCGACTGTCGGGCCTGTACAAAAATTAAAGAGGACTCAACTGTCGCCTAACGCAGGTGACATTTGAGGCCTCTTTTTCAGAAGTCTTCTACCGTCGCTGGCCTCGACTGTCGGGCCTGTACGAAAATTAAAGAGGACTCAATTGTCGCCTAACGCAGGCGACATTTAAGGCCTCTTTTTCAGGAGTCCTCTACCGTCGCTGGCCTCGACTGTCGCAGGACTCTTCTGTCGTTTGCCTCGTTTGACATCGACCCATTTATTTCATAATTATCTTATAAAAGTAGCAGAAACCAGGACCCTGAAAACCTGGTGGTGGCAGCTCTACTGGAAGTGGAAAGCACTGTCATGCTCGACACGCACGCCACAGTAGAAACGTAAATTTAAGATCGCTCAGTAGAAACGCAGATTTTAGAACACAGTAGAATGTAAGAACAAATTCAAGAGTGTTTACACTGGCAGCTAAGTTGTACAGTTATGAAACACAAGTGAACTCATGAGAGTGTTTACACTGGCAGCTAAGTTGTACAGTTATGAAACACAAGTGAACTTATGAGAGTGTTTACACTTGCAGCTAAGTTGTACAGTTATGAAACACAAGTGAACTTATGAGAGTGTTTACACTTGCAGCTAAGTTGTACAGTTTTGAAACACAAGTGAACTTATGAGAGTGTTTACACTGGCAGCTAAGTTGTACAGTTATGAAACACAAGTAAACTTATGAGAGTGTTTACACTGGCAGCTAAGTTGTACAGTTATGAAACACAAGTAAACTTATGAGAGTGTTTACACTGGCAGCTAAGTTGTACAGTTAGGAAACACAAGTAAACTTATGAGAGTGTTTACACTGGCAGCTAAGTTGTACAGTTAGGAAACACAAGTAAACTTATGAGAGTGTTTACACTGGCAGCTAAGTTGTACAGTTAGGAAACACAAGTAAACTTATGAGAGTGTTTACACTGGCAGCTAAGTTGTACAGTTATGAAACACAAGTGAACTTATGAGAGTGTTTACACTTGCAGCTAAGTTGTACAGTTTTGAAACACAAGTGAACTTATGAGAGTGTTTACACTGGCAGCTAAGTTGTACAGTTATGAAACACAAGTAAACTTATGAGAGTGTTTACACTGGCAGCTAAGTTGTACAGTTATGAAACACAAGTAAACTTATGAGAGTGTTTACACTGGCAGCTAAGTTGTACAGTTATGAAACACAAGTGAACTTATGAGAGTGTTTACACTGGCAGCTAAGTGTACAGTTATGAAACACAAGTAAACTTATGAGAGTGTTTATACTGGCAGCCAAGTTGTACAGTTATGAAACACAAGTCAACTGTCGCCTAACGCAGGCGACATTTAAGGCCTCTTTTTCAGGAGTCCTCTACCGTCGCTGGCCTCGACTGTCGGGCCTGTACGAAAATTAAAGAGGCCTCAACTGTCGCCTAACGCAGGCGACATTTGAGGCCTCTTTTTCAGGAGTCCTCTACCGCGTCGCTGGCCTCGACTGTCGGGCCTGTACGAAAATTAAAGAGGACTCAACTGTCGCCTAACGCAGGCGACATTTAAGGCCTCTTTTTCAGGAGTCCTCTACCGTCGCTGGCCTCGACTGTCGGGCCTGTACGAAAATTAAAGAGGACTCAACTGTCGCCTAACGCAGGCGACATTTAAGGCCTCTTTTTCAGGAGTCCTCTACCGTCGCTGGCCTCGACTGTCGGGCCTGTACGAAAATTAAAGAGGACTCAACTGTCGCCTAACGCAGGCGACATTTGAGGCCTCTTTTTCAGGAGTCCTCTACCGTCGCTGGCCTCGACTGTCGGGCCTGTACGAAAATTAAAGAGGCCTCAACTGTCGCCTAACGCAGGCGACATTTGAGGCCTCTTTTTCAGGAGTCCTCTACCGTCGCTGGCCTCGACTGTCGGGCCTGTACGAAAATTAAAGAGGCCTCAACTGTCGCCTAACGCAGGCGACATTTGAGGCCTCTTTTTCAGGAGTCCTCTACCGTCGCTGGCCTCGACTGTCGGCCTGTACGAAAATTAAAGAGGCCTCAACTGTCGCCTAACGCAGGCGACATTTGAGGCCTCTTTTTCAGGAGTCCTCTACCGTCGCTGGCCTCGACTGTCGGGCCTGTACGAAAATTAAAGAGGCCTCAACTGTCGCCTAACGCAGGCGACATTTAAGGCCTCTTTTTCAGGAGTCCTCTACCGTCGCTGGCCTCGACTGTCGGGCCTGTACGAAAATTAAAGAGGCCTCAACTGTCGCCTAACGCAGGCGACATTTGAGGCCTCTTTTTCAGGAGTCCTCAACCGTCGCTGGCCTCGACTGCCGGGCCTGTACGAAATTAAAGAGGCCTCAACTGTCGCCTAACGCAGGCGACATTTGAGGCCTCTTTTTCAGGAGTCCTCTACCGTCGCTGGCCTCGACTGTCGGGCCTGTACAAAAATTAAAGAGGCCTCAACTGTCGCCTAACGCAGGCGACATTTGAGGCCTCTTTTTCAGGAGTCCTCTACCGTCGCTGGCCTCGACTGTCGGGCCTGTACGAAAATTAAAGAGGACTCAATTGTCGCCTAACGCAGGCGACATTTAAGGCCTCTTTTTCAGGAGTCCTCTACCGTCGCTGGCCTCGACTGTCGCAGGACTCTTCTGTCGTTTGCCTCGTTTGACATCGACCCATTTATTTCATAATTATCTTATAAAAGTAGCAGAAACCAGGACCCTGAAAACCTGGTGGTGGCAGCTCTACTGGAAGTGGAAAGCACTGTCATGCTCGACACGCACGCCACAGTAGAAACGTAAATTTAAGATCGCTCAGTAGAAACGCAGATTTTAGAACACAGTAGAATGTAAGAACAAATTCAAGAGTGTTTACACTGGCAGCTAAGTTGTACAGTTATGAAACACAAGTAAACTTATGAGAGTGTTTACACTGGCAGCTAAGTTGTACAGTTATGAAACACAAGTAAACTTATGAGAGTGTTTACACTGGCAGCTAAGTTGTACAGTTATGAAACACAAGTAAACTTATGAGAGTGTTTACACTGGCAGCTAAGTTGTACAGTTATGAAACACAAGTGAACTCATGAGAGTGTTTACACTGGCAGCTAAGTTGTACAGTTATGAAACACAAGTAAACTTATGAGAGTGTTTACACTGGAAGCTAAGTTGTACAGTTATGAAACACAAGTGAACTTATGAGAGTGTTTACACTTGCAGCTAAGTTGTACAGTTTTGAAACACAAGTGAACTTATGAGAGTGTTTACACTGGCAGCTAAGTTGTACAGTTATGAAACACAAGAAAGTGAACTTATACAAGTCACTCTCTTGTTATTAAATAGAACGATTAGCAATAGTTTTATTTAATTGTGGAACTGGCTGAGCAGATTATTGTTCGATTTAGAGGTTTGAGACATCGTTGGTGGGAAAGTGATGGAACCCAGTCGTTCTATTTAATAACAAAAAAGGTGATTTGATCGGAAACAGTTCGTGATAGATTACAACATTGAAAAATAATATTTAAGATCACTGTTATGACATTATTCTTGGATTTTTTTCCTCCATTTATTTTCAGTTAATAACAAAAAAAGGTAATTTGATAGGAAGCAGTTCCTGATGGATAACAACATTGAAGAATGATATTTAAGATCACTGTTATGACATTATTCTTAGATCTTTTTCTCCATTTATTTCCAGTTGAAAGTGGATGAAAAGACGGAACAAGTGGTGAAATTGGAGCGAGATAGCAAGACGAAAGAGAGCAGGATAACACATCTGGAGAGTGTGCTGGCTGATATGCAGATGAAATTAGAGTGAGTACCGACATTACGTCATCATATTTTTCTCTTTTTCTTTCGTTTTAGTTTCAGGTTTTCGTTGAGATTGTTCTGCTTGTATATTTTACTTTCTTCCATTCTCTGACTGTTTTATTTTCAGAAATTCGTCGACATTTTTCCGCTTGTATATTTTGATTTCTTCATTTTCTTTCAGTTTTATTTTCAAGTAATCGTTGAAAATTTTTTGCATTTATATATTTGAATACTTTGTACTTGATTTGACTCGACTTGAATCCCGAGTAGTAAAATTGCAATGAGGAACAGCTTGAAGATTCTATTGAATGAATTAGAGATTTAAAAATAGAAATTATGCATTTAATTCCAATATTGTGAGAAGTGTCATACATGACAGACTCAGGGACGAGTCTTTCTGCATGGGTGATGTGTCACCTGGTCATATGGGATAGATAGATCTTCCTTTATTTTAACTTGGAGGGTGAAGCTAGTGCGCAGCCTGCCCTCTCTCCCACTTAATTCTCCTATACAATTCTAATGCGTTTACATCACAACAACATTAAGGAAATAATCTCTTAATAGAATAATAAGAAATATGATAAAAAAGTATAAATCAACAGACTCAGGGACGAGTCTTTCAGCGGGATGGGACATATATATGATAATATATTTTATCTCATATTGATCAGGATTTTAGAGTTTCAAAATTAAATTAAATAGAACGATTAGCAGTCGTTTTATTTAATTGTCGAACTGGCTGAGCAGATTATTGTTCGATTTAGAGGTTTGAGACATCGTTAGTGGGAACGTGATGGAACCCAGTCGTTTCATTTAATAACAAAAAAGGTGATTTGATCGGAAGCAGTTTGTGATAGATTACAACATTGAAAAATAATATTTAAGATCACTGTTATGACATTATTTTTAGATTTTTTTCCTTCATTCATTTTCAGTTAATAACAAAAAAAGGTGATTTGATAGGAAGCAGTTCCTGATGGATAACAACATTGAAGAATGATATTTAAGATCACTGTTATGACATTATTCTTAGAGTTTTTTCTCAATTTATTTCCAGTTGAAAGTGGATGAAAAGACGGAACAAGTGGTGAAATTGGAGCGAGATAGCAAGACGAAAGAGAGCAGGATAACACATCTGGAGAGTGTGCTGGCTGATATGCAGAGGAAATTAGAGTGAGTACCGACATTACTTCATCATATTTTCCTCTTTTTCTTTCGTTTTAGTTTCAGGTTTTCGTTGAGATTGTTCTGCTTGTATATTTTACTTTCTTCCATTCTCTGACTGTTTCATTTTCAGAAATTCGTCAACATTTTTCCGCTTGTATATTTTGATTTCTTCATTTTCTTTCAGTTTTATTTTCAGGTAATCGTTGAAAATATACATTTCTTCATTTTCTTTCAGTTTTATTTTCAAGTAATCGTTGAAAATTTTCTGCATTTATATATTTGAATACTTTGTACTTGATTTGACTTGACTTGAATCCCGAGTAGTAAAATTTCAATGAGGAACAGCTTGAAGATTCTATTGAATGAATTAGAGATTTAAAAATAGAAATAATTATGCATTTAATTCCAATATTGTGAGAAGGGTCATACATGACAGACTCAGGGACGAGTCTTTCTGCATGGGTGATGTGTCACCTGGTCATATGGGATAGATAGATCTTCCTTTATTTTAACTTGGAGGGTGAAGCTAGTGCGCAGCCGGCCCTCTCTCCCACTTCATTCTCCTATACAATTCTAATGCGTTTACATCACAACAACATTAAGGAAATAATCTCTTAATAGAATAATAAGAAATATGATAAAAAAGTATAAATCAACAGACTCAGGGACGAGTCTTTCAGCGGGATGGGACATATATATGATAATATATTTTATCTCATATTGATCAGGATTTTAGAGTTTCAAAATTAAATTCAATAAAACATTGATGGGTTTTGATGTCATGTATGACAGAAGCCATTCTCGATTACTGTAATATTTATTAGAAGCATCAGCCTCCTATGTTACTTGGCAGAACTTGCGTTAGTTATTAGGCATCAAATCTATAGATCATTTTTTCATTTATTTAAAGAAAAGAGATTAGTAATTTTATATGCCCATATAAGCAGTTGGGGTTAAATATTGAATACATGTGAGTTATTAAATCGCGGATGAAAACTGAGTAACAATAAAGTAAATAATAGTAAACTTTGAAAATTTACATCCACATAAGTGTTAATGGTACTGTACACTGTGAAGCAATAATTTTGTGAAATGGATATTCAAACCATAATATCCCAGAATTTTATATTTATAACCCTTCTATTGGCTTATCAACTTTTTCTAAACATTTAGCAAATGTTTTCCAGTTTCATGCTATAAGTTACCTTTGAAATTTGATGCTTATAGGTTTGTTAATGTTCCTTCTATGTTTGTTAAATTTGTTGAATAGGATTTGATATTTTGGAATTTCTCTATTTATCTAGATCCATCCTTCGTTTTTCGTTTTGTTCCTTCTATGTTTGATCAGTTTATGCCCCTTTTCTAAGTTCCTTTACTTTTGTATTTTTTGCTCCTCCCATGTTCGATATTTGCTCCTTCTATGCTTGTTGTTTCACTGTGTTGCTGCTCCTTCAAGGAAGTTCTTGCTACTCTGGGATATAAATCAATGAATGAATAAAACTGCATTGATTTCGGATACCTCGTTCAATCAACCCCGAAGAATATGTGTATCACTAGATTTATAATCCTCTTCTATTTTATCAGGAGAAAGGGCTTAATGGATTTCAACACACTACACTTTTGAAAGTAACTCTTGATTTAATTCTCATTTTCTTAAAAAGCAGCAATTCTTTACAATCTAGACGTAATAAATAGTTACTTCTATTCTAATAGTATTTACAAAATCGAGGTTTGGGTACTTTTTTATTACAATAGGCTAAAGCTAGGCAAAACTAAACTTAACACTCAATCAAATTTTGGTTGCAGTTCATAATGCTCCCTTATCAGTAATCTGAACAATCTATGAATTATACATTGTCTTATACACAATAATTAATCATATTTAGTCATTCATTTTCCATCTTAATTTTTCCTTTTATTCTCTCTAAAGCCGTGTTTTCGTAACGGGCAGACGACAGAATTCACTTTAATTTAACATTGGTTCTTATGGGAGTGTTCACCCATCGGCAGAAAGTTGAGCAGAAAAAAAGAACTGTTCAAATCAGAGACGAACTGTCGTTCATTTTGCCGTTCATTTTAAGGCCTATCAACACAATGCTATTTTGCTTCGACCGATCACTGCTCGTGAACCGTTTTATCGAAAAAGAACCAATTTTGGGATTCTGTCGACGGGAACAGACAGCTTGGAAATATTTTTCTGCTCTGATCACGTAACACCGGCAGAATAATCTTTCTCTGGATCAGACGCCATGTTATTTTTAACCTCAATCTTTAATTGTTGGATGGTTTGTTTTGATATTATTTTGCTGTTGGTTGTCAGATTTCGGATTGCTACTGTAAAATTAATTTGCAGTAGAAAATTGAGGTATAAAATATTTCTATTGGTTTCTTTATTTTTATAATTTTTACAAGGGAAATTGAAAATGGATTTACTACAGAAAGGCGTGAAATTCGTTATAAATTTGATGCAACAGTTCAAAGTTTTGTACTTTCCAGACCTGCACAACGAATTACCTATTTGAAAGATAGAATATGGTTAAAAATTGCTGATGTGATAGAGGATTCAAGTAAGTAGACTTAAATTTCGCATAATAAAGTAGGCTAGATCTACCGTTCACAATTTGATATAATTTTTATAAGTAGACTACCAGCATGTTTACAATTTCTATTCAGGTAGCCTACAACTGTAGTAGGCCTTTAATAACCTAGTCTCTTGGTCTAAATTCCTATCTCTTTTCATTTTTCAAGAAGTTAGAAGTTGACAAAAGTTTATTTATTTATTTAAAGTATAATTTCTAGTGTTTAATAATAATTTAAAGCCTAGACTAGCCAGTTTGTGTATGGTAGAGAATTATCACAAGAAAGAGAGAAATCTAATCAACTATTTAGATTTAAACTCATTCAAACTTGATTGATTAGATTAACATTAAATGATCAGATTCAAAACATTATTCAACCAAGATAACATTTTGCATTACATGATAAGATAAGATACCATTTCATGCTAACAATTTTTTACACTTTCATTGAGTTGGCCTAATCACAAAATACATTTTTTATAATGCAGCTAGAACAAACAGATTTATTGAAAATAACATCATCATTTGACTTTGAATTATTCCATTACATTCTAAGTCCTAAACTTCCATTATCCTTGTTGCACCTCAAAATATTGTAAACCCATAGTTCATCAATACAATAACAAAACTAACCTGACTATTAGAACATTTACTTTGTCTTTGGTACCTATCTATGAATTAATCTTCTTTTAATTAATTCAAATTCACTTGGAAACAAAATTAGTACATAGATTGTTATAGAAATAACTTGATCAGAGTCAGTGTAATTGAATATTGAAAGACTGCCATTGAAAAAAGATAAAATAGGTACTATTTTTCTGGTTGACCATTGCTACCAAACTCATTTAAAACTTAAACAGTAATGTATTTGAAAAACTTATTCATGCTCTATTGATCAATATATTGCGTGATGACAGGTATATCAATGTAAATAGTAAAAATTAAAACAGGAGACACACAACATAGATGGATTAAAAACACTGAAAAACTTACATTATAATCAGAAATTTTGGAGGAACTGTGTCCCTTTTCTCGACCGAGCAGAGAGTGTAATGTAAGTTTCTCAGTGTTTTTAATCTATCTATGTCGTGTGTCTCCTGTTTTAATTTATATTATAAAACTTTAAAGTGTTTTCTGTTATGTGCTACGAATTTAGGCTATATACTTATAGTATGTATAGTCTATCTAATGTAAATAGTTCATTGAGGCCCAGTTCACTTCTAATTTATTCAAAGTCCAAACTAGGCCTATGTGTTATCATTGATGATTAACTTCACTTTATCTCCAAAATATATTTTGAAAGATTAAATATGTTTCTTTTTTCAGGTACCATTTACAAACAAAATATTGAAGAGAATGTGCTCAAAGGAAATGCATATGAGTTCATTTTTGTTGACCAGGATGGAAAAATTCTTTGGAACCCATAGATAGAATAAGTTAGTTAGGTAAGATCAAATTCCACACATTTTTTAAACTATATGTGAGCGATGTCATTTTATACAGTTTCCCATTTTTTCAAAAAGTTTATCCACGATGTTTTATTATTGATTTGATGTTAGATTTTCAAATAGTAAGACATAAATATGCTATGTGACTAAAATAATTGAAAAACTGACTGAATTACAAAATCATTAATAGCTTACAGGAAAATTTAATATTTTGAAACTGCGCGAAACCACATGAGATCAAGATGGACAGTTGAGAAGAGTGTTTCAAAAACAATGTATTCACTTATCATTCAGGGAATAGAGCTGTTCATAATATTTGGGATTCCTTCCATAAAGAAATAATTTATGTAACAAAATCTAATAATGTGATAACATTTTAACATCAGATTATTGATTCAATGTTATCACATTATTAGATTTTGTTACATGAATAATTATTTCATTATGGAGGAAATCCCAAATATTATGAACAGCTCTATTCCCTGAATGATGAGTGAATACATTGTTTTTTAAACACTCTTCTCAACTGTTCATCTTGATCTTGAGTGAATGTTGAACTTTATAAATGACCATACATTAGAACTATGAATAGATGACTTCCAAAATTCAACCAGCAAGTGCTGGTAAAAAACACTGAATAATAGCTTAAATGACAGTGATTCCACCTTTTAAAATTTATAATTGAATTCATGGATGAAATATCTGCATTGTTTTGAGAGAGATTTATGTATTTACAGTTTGGTATTCATTTTCAAATCACTTAGTTCTACTTGTTGTAGTTACTAAATGTTGTAGATAATCATCATTTCAGATCAAGCAATTAATTGATTATATTTCCATTTGTTTCATTAAACTTGTTTCTCTGAATATAGAACCAATAATTACTTTATGCAGTACATTTTTGAAGAGTCAAATAAACCAAACGGTCGAGAAGTAGGCCTACTGACCACAGAAATGAATGAATTGTTCATGGTATCAAAAAATATGTTTTTCACCAACAAGTTCTTTTGACCTTGGAACACACTGATTAATACCAATTCCTACATGGAGATTGATGCTAATAATAATTCAACTGATTGTTGGAATTTCTCATATAATATTACTTTCATTATTGGGAGTTCCTTGCCAAGAAATATAATTGAAAACTTATACAGATTACAAACAATCAATTTCAGAATTCACTTTTCAAAGTTTTTTTATAATGAATAATAAATTATAACTTTTTGATTTCAGGCCTAGTGGTGTACCAGCCAGAAGTAGAGGATGACAAAGAAAATCAGCTATGAATAATATTCCATGGTATAATTCATTTATGATGTAGTAGCCTATAGAAGAAAGAGATGGACTAATCTAAGAAATATATAATTTTTTCAGTAAATCTTGATGTGTTTATTTCATGTTATTCATAATAATATCCTCTTTGGGGGGGTTGGGCGATCGCTCCTGCTAACTGCTTCAATTCAGGTAGTTTAAGAAAATAGCAAGTGACATGAAGCTAATAAAATAAGTTTTGATGGTTTATACTTGAGGGATTTTTTTAACTATATTCAACCCAACAGCATCGAACTCTTATTAACAACTTTATTGGTTCTGTATGGCTTCTGCTTCTTTTGGAAATGATAAAATTATTTAACATTGCTGACTGGCAAATGCTATAGTCCTAGGTAACATGTAAAATAATAGACTTGAATTTTATATAAAATAGGGTAAGCTATCACAATTATGTATTGCATTAAGAATTAAATAATAGTACTTATGTACTGCATTGAACGGGTAATAATTCTTTGAATATGAAAAATAACTCACGCAAAAGTTGAAAATATTATGTTCCAAGCCACATCAAATATAATTACTTTTAATTCTACCTTCTAGACTATATTTCCAAGGTTTTGATTAAAATTGCTAAGATTTTAGAACATTATAAGTAAATAAGGAGTTTGAATGGCTACTCTAATTCTAATGAATTTCTAATAAAGTATTCATTTTAATAGGGCAACTTTAATGTTTAATAATAGAAGATAACTAGTAGGCCTACCCTAATATATTCAAAATAAGCATGACCAGTTTCTAATTATGTCATTGTCAAGAGAGTCCTTATTGAAAATGTCGAAACTAATCATGTTTCATTTTGGAATATCATAAGGGTACTAGTTACCTTCTATAATCAATAGATATTCATCCATTTTAAAATAGGCTATGTGTTATTTAAAGTACCATAAGAGAACCTGTTTATTCTAGCAAGATATAGTTATCTCAACAATAGTTATTAGAATTAGTTCGCCTGTTTGAATACACTTTTTACATTATGTGTTACAGTAATCTATAATAATAATAATTTTTAATATTCGTATAGCTTTTCCTGGTGAGGAGTCCCCAATTGAACCTTGCCTGAGAAAGAGAAGGCATATTGATTTAGGCAGTCAATGGGCCTCACGATTCTTATTTAAGTATATCAGCCGGGACCGTACCTATCCAATGATCAAAAAGGGGACTGCTAAAATAAATTGGCTTAGAAACGTTTACAATATTTATTTTTCTTGGTGTAATATAACCCGTAGATTGCAATATCCGATTCACCGTTTATCAATATTGGTAAATTGGTAAATTCAAGGTGAGAATCAGCTCTTAAGAGTGCGGGTCATCTACCGCCATATTGGATTGAATGTCCCATAAGATCAATGTTATCTTTTGGAACGTTTAGCGTCGTTATTTATGGACGGAAATTTACGTATTATACATCATTGGAAACAGAATAAAATTCTTCAAAGCATGTATTTGTTACTTTTTTATTTTAAAACTACTTCCTATAATTAAATCAAAAATAAACTTTTCAGAGTTTAAAATTTTTTTCTAGGGTTTTGGAAGGAATATTTGAAATTTGAAAAAACACATGCCTTGCTCAATTAAATTCTTTATCCAATGCAATTTTTTTCAACAAGATCCGATGTAAACTGTAGACGTGAGAGATTCCAAAAGTAATGCATGACTTGTCTGAAAGGACCACTGATTGTGACGGTTGGTTTGTCGTAGTAGTTCAGCAGACTGCCGTAAGATAGTAGCACGCTCGGTCGCTTGCTCACTCTCATTTTGGAGGGAACTCAAATTTCACATAATGTCAAATCTGAATATTTCTTGTGGGTTATGTTTGGTTGTTCACTCTAGTCTTCTGCTGCGTCCACGAGTGAAGTGATTTACAGTTCCTTACAATAATAGTTGTTCAATTGGAAGAAAATTATAGGAAGTTGAAGCTGTTTTGTTTATCTATTTGTTGAATTACCCATAGTTTGTCTTTGTTGAATCTTCAGTGTTTAAACTTAGTTTAGTTTTATTGTTCAGCAGTGTGTTCTTATTTTTTTGAATTTAAGTGCAGTTTATAATAATGGGGAACAAAAAACGCCTGTTACGTAAAAAGCCTAAAAATAAGGGTGGTGAAAGGTTGCGTGAGTGGAGAAAGCAGAAAGAGGTAGGCATTACGGAAGATGCAAGCAAAAAAAGAAATATTGATGATGTTGAGGTAATGAGCTGTGGGGAAGAAGATGATATTATGTTCCAAAATGTACCAAATCTCATGATTGAGAATTCTAAGCCTACATCTCTTTCTACCGACTTTAAAATTAGTGGTCGCAGAATAGTAGACATTGCTTTCCTGATTGAACAATTTGTCGAATTGAGCGGGCATGCGCCTCAATTCGGCTGTTCATTTGTCAACATGAAATTGACTAGTGAAATAAAAAGAGGGTTGAAAAGTGGGCTAACGTTCACTTGCAACATGTGCCATATGGTAAAAACAATATGGACTGAACCTGAACCTCAGGAAACATCTATGGACATAAACTCTGCAGCCGTTGCTGGTTCCATCACCAATGGTGGAGGATTTCTCGCCTTGCAGAGATTACTCTCTTCGATGAATATTCACGCCATGAATAAAAAAACATACGAGAAACATGAAGCTCTCATTTCTAAAGGTTGGGAGGAAACAGCAATTGAAGAAATGAGGAAGGCTGCTGAAGAAGAAATTCGATTAGCTAAAGAGCGAGGTGACGTAAACAATGAAGGAGTGCCGTTGTTGACTGTTGTTGCTGACGGAAGCTGGGCCAAGAGATCATACAGGAGGAACTATAACTCCCTATCTGGAATGGTAAGTTTCAATACTAATAAACTTATATAGCTTGTAAAATAATAGGCTAATCAAAATAGTTCATAGGTGTCTCTAGACAATATTTTTTGGGGGACTAATAGCTATCATTATATTAGTGAAACCAAGCATTACTTTTAATAATTATTGGTATGGGTGAAGTTGATATTTTTAGTAATTGTATCATGATTTTTCATCTAATGACCTAACAATAGTTATTGAGTAGATTTAAAATATCTGTCCCCATCAACATATTCCATAAGGCTGGGCGTACACCGGTTAGTCAAGACAAGACTAGACACGTTTAGTCACAATACTTCACATTGTTGCTTATGATACAACTCACACTGATTAGTCATTGCAATTAGACATGTCTTCATAAGCAACTATGTGAAGTATTGTGACTAAACGTGACTAGTATTGTCTTGACTAACTGGTGTGCGCCTAGCCTAATACAGAAATATAGAGCAGGGTAGGAGTAAAATGAATTTCTAGTAAATATCAAATAATATATTCATCTCACATAAAAGGATAATTATATTAGATGTGAAAATGGAAATTCTACGTGTTTGAAAACATTCAAATATTTCTGTTGAAATCCGTAAAATGTTTGAAATATTATGATTTGCATTTCGGATTTATTATCATAAATATTATTTATTTCAGGCAGCGATAGTTGGATACCACACAAGACAGGTTCTGTACTTTGGCGTGAAAAATAAATATTGTGTAACCTGTACACGCAAGCCTGGAGACACACATCACACGTGCTTCAAGAACTGGAATGGTAGCTCATCTAGCATGGAAGCTGCTACCATCGTAGAAGGCTTCTTGGCAAGTGAAGAAATGTACAATGTGCAATATGCAAGGTAATAATAATAATGTAAATAAAATTTTATAATGAATAAGAACCCTAGAATATCTACTATCTTACAATTATTAATCATATCAATTGAAAACATCAATCCCAACTTGAATAATGCAGTGCGCTGAGGTTAGTGACTAGGTACCATAACTGTATATAATTGGTTTTCAAACAGCCTCAGTCCTTATAGACTTGATATAAAACCTATGTATAAATTGTTATAACCTATGTATATATTTTATAAATTGTTTTATTCAATATTGAGATGAAATTATAAATTTAACGCAATTAAAAAACGTTTTCAGAATGATTGCTGATGGAGACAGCAGTGTCTACAATAGCATTCTTGAAGCTAGACCTTACCAAAATCTGACGGTAAAGAAAATTGAGTGCCGCAACCACATGCTGCGCAACTATTGTAACAAGTTGAAGGATGTTGTTACCACCAGTTTGCATAAGGATCTGTCCAAAGAGGATAGAGGACTACATTTGAAAATGCGTAGGGTACTAGGAGGTAAGTTTGTTAAGCATTGATAGTTTCTAATAAACCCCCCTTTTTATAGAACATTTTGAATGTTCAAATATGTTAAATAATCAAGGTATTTTTATTTATTTTAGATTTTTCAATCAAGAATTCTTATGAAATAGACATCAACAACTATTTTTATAAAAATATGACTAAGATAAGTAAATTGATAAACTTATTTTTGGCAGGTCGCATTATGAGGCTGCGGACAGCAGTCACAAAAGCTATCCAACATAGAAAAGTTGAAGAAGGAGAAATAAATGAAAAGGCTGAAAAACTAAGGCTAGACATAGTGAACGGACCCAGTCATGTCTTTGGTGAGCATCTTCACTGCAAAAGTCGAGGATATTTTTGCAACGGTCCAAAAGAAAGTAAGCATACTCATTTTTTATATAGCAATAGATTACATTTCAAAAAAGTTTTTATATTGTCCTATTATTATTACCGTACCTACTCATAATAGTAGGACTTCATCTGAAACTTAGTTCATCTTAGTTTCATCTAAACTAACATTAATCATAACCTTGGTTATCAATACTTTTTCGAACATTGAAGAAAAGTGAATTGTACTTTCTTAAATAAATATGTCTAAGAATGGATGAATATTAAGAGTTATTTATATGGTACATATAAATGGCTAAATAGAGATTATATTGAGTTATTATAAAAATGTTAAAATTTGTTACAGATGAAACTAATTATATTCCAGAGATGAAAGCAAGTGGAGTGTTATATAAAATCATGGAAGCTGTCAATGTTCTAGCTGACCATAGCAGCCACCTCATTTACGACGTTGATAGCAACATGGTCGAACACTACAACGCAGTTGTGGCGAGATTTACGGGAGGAAAAAGAATCAATTACATCCAAAAAGGCTCATACAGGATGAGATGCGCTGCTGCTGTGGTCAGCCACAACACCAACCAGCCGTTCTATAAGCTCCATAAAACCATGTACAAAAGCAGCCCTGGCCTTTACGCCAAACAATTTGAGGCCAGACATATGGCAAGCTTAGCGAAAAGGGCAGAGAGGAATAGAATGAAGCCCCGAATCAGACGTTGTTTGAATTTCACGTCCAAAGTGGGTGATAGCAATTATGGACCCATGGCGAAAAAACCCGATATGGAGGATGATGTGTACCAGAGAAAACTACAGGAGCACATGCAGACTCTTCAGAAGACAATGCAAGAAATTCAAGAAATTGAACAAAATACAAGAGGTGAGAGTTAATTCCATTTACTTAATTTATGCACATTTCGAGATAATAGATTCAAGGAATAGACATAAAAAAACAAGCTCTGATTTCAATTCAATAACAAATGCTATCAATTATTATAATTGGTTCTGTAAATATAGTAGCCTGCATTCACTATAAGTAATTATTTTGTGCCTCTTCAAAGTTCAAAGCAAATTATTGTTTCCTCCATTCAAGGTCAAAGCAACAGTCAGGAATGGTTCGAAGAGAGAAGGACTCGACTAACGGCATCCAACTTTGGGCTGGTGTGCAACCGGAAGCCAGACTCGAACTGTGCTCCAGTGGTGAAGAAGCTTCTGTATACATCTCTCAACTCGCATTCCATAAACTATGGAAGAGCAAATGAGGGAGATGCTATACGCCAACTTGAGCCATTACTTGGAGTCACAGTCCAGCCTTGCGGTTTTTTTATTGATGAGCAAATGCCATTCTTGGGAGCCTCTCCTGACGGCCTCATTGGGAATGATGGCATTGTGGAGGTGAAGTGTCCGTCAAGTGGGGAAGATATCACGCCTGATGAAGTTATTGAAAATAAGATTGGCTTGGTTGGTAAAATGTTCAAAAAGAGCAAAAGCAATGAAAGTTACCAAATTAAATCAAGTCATTCTTATTTTTATCAAATACAAGGGCAGCTACATATAACAAGAAGAAAGTACTGTATTCTTGTCATTTGGACTCCAAAAGGCCTCAAAACTTTTGAGATTGAACGGGATGATGAGTTTTGGAAAGAGAACATGAAAGAAAAACTAGAAACATTTTATATGAAATGTTTACTTCCCGAACTCATCGATCCAAGACAGCGAAGAAGTTTGCCAATTCGTGAACCGGAATACATTTTGCTGGCTCAAGCGAAAAAACAAAAATGAGGGATTAAATGATGAAAAAGTTTCGACTAATAAATGAATTATTATGATTAGATAGAATAATTAAATTGAATCATCTTATCATAATTATAAAATTGATTTATCAAATTAATTTGATAAATCATTTTTTAAAAATATTTATTGTATTGGAGTCCAATACTGCAGTTGTAGAAAAAAATTAGTATGTAAAGGTGTAAAGATTAATTTTGTTTTTCTTTTTGTGTAGTTGAGAAGTTGATATTGTGGTAATTATTCATATTGAATGAAAAAGACTAAGAAATTGTCAAAAAAAACACATATTTATTGATACTTAGAAAAACCGGTTTCGGTGATTGCACCATTGTCAATCTCTGATAAACTTTGATAAAGAACGAAACCGGTCTTTCTAAGTATCAATGAATCTGGTTTTTTGACAATTTCTTAGTCTTTTTCATTTAAAAGGTAAAATTTGTACCTATGTATTTGATAATTATAAAGGTACCTCCTTGATAAGTCCAGTGGCTCTAGCACTTTCAATGAAGAAAATAATAGATGACATGACTAAATCTTCAAAATATTCTGTACTTATTGTACTGGCCCTTTTCATTATAGATTGAAAGTTGTATTTATGAGCGAGGTCTACTGTTCGCAGAACTACTAGTTTTTTAATTACTAATTATGTTCGTCAATGTCGAGACATTTCAAGCAGAAAACATGAAATTTTCGACATGCTGGAAACCTCTTTTGTTTCAAAAGATAAATGGGTGGTGAAAGCGCGAAAGTTTTTCAGAAATAATTGAAATTATTTTTTCAATTGTCAAAAGTAGTCGGAAGATCGTATTTTGGTCTCCAAGGACTTTTAAAGTTCGGAGAGCGGCTGCATGATATGCATTGTGTACCAAATTGTATGCTAAAAGCTGGCAATTTACGAGATATTTGACTGAATTATTTCAAACGTGAGCAGCTGATTGCCTCTAGAAATAAGGCTGTAATGAAACACTGCTTGGATTATTCGAGGCGAGGTTGTCATTTTTACTATTATACAATCATGTGGCTTGCAGTTGCTGAATTTTTCAATCGTTCTGTATTTTTTTTGTTGATCCCAGCTATTGATGAACTACTATATAATTATTATTGTTTTTAGAGTACTTTTTCCTTTGTGTAAATTGTGAAATTCGATGATTTTAAAAGTCGTCAAAACAGCTGTTCTACAGATGAAATATCTCGACTGTGTTCTTTTTATAAACTGCTCTACCTACCTACCTCATGCACGAGAATGAGGTTACAATGTCAATTTCTCAAAGATGGGGTGGACCCCCCATTATTTTCCCAGAAAAAATACTCATGCCAGTTGATAGAGCTGATAATACAGGGTATGAATTTTAAAAAAATCGGTCAAGTCATTTTTGAGAAAATCGTGAAAAACATGTTTCTTTAGTTATTAGCTGCCATTTTTCTCAAGAATTACGGAACTCCTGCAATTTTACCAGAAATGAGACACATGTCAGTTGATAGGGCTTATAAATAGCTATCCATCGTATAAATTTGAAGGAAATCGTCAGAGCCGTTTTCGATTTTTTATTCTGTGCAAACAGACTGCAATGGTGGTGGGGGGGACGACGAGCTGTCTCAAGGCTGGTTCTGTTGACATTCCAGAACTCTCATCTAAATGACCTGTACAATTTTTTTGTTCTCCCTCGAACACAGATAATGCAGTTCCCGAAAACTAAACAGTATTATTATTATTATTTATTTATTCCATTTAATCAGCTCTTATTGTAACGTGTTCTTATTTGCATAATATAATACTTGTTATATGAACAGTTGAATTGCTTGATTCCAGTGTTGATATAATGTGAAAAAATATCATTATATATCTGTGATAAATATGATTTAATCTCAGTGAAAATGGGAGAAAGCGTGGGCAATTATAAAATGACAGTGAAAGCACCAAATATATTGACATCTTGCTATTTTACTGCAGTATTTTTATGTTATTAGTTGATTTTTTTGTTTTGAAATTTGTTTATTTTTTATCAATTCCTATATAGTTTAATCTGAGAGTTGACAGACTGAATTTTAACTTCATATTGGAGTGTTTTTATTATATTATAATTCTATTCAATTTCTACGTAATTGTTCATTCATTCAATCAAAACGTTATTGACTGAAATAGTTGGATACCACTCAAATTAACCTTGTAAATTAAAAGCGAAAAGCAATCTATAAACCTTCAAACACATTTCGATAATATTCAGTTTTTGGTAATTGTATTTAACATTTAAAATTTCATGTGTTTCTCACTTTAAGCATGAATATGATATGTATTATAATATATTTTTCTATGTTAATATTCCTATAAACCTACAATGTACTAAAATAAAATACTTATGCAAACTGTGAAATTTCTAGTTATTATGGAAGTGGAATTCACAAGATATACAGTAAATACTAGAAATATCATTACATTTTGAATTTATAATCATGCAATACTTGAATTTTTCTTCTATGCTTCATCATCTTGTTATGCTTGAAAAGTTCAAGCTCACCAAAAATTTCCAAGTTCAACTTATAAAATAGAAAATTATTTTTAAAAAACACTCCATTTTAGGGGTGGTTTTTAATGTTAATAAAGTTCTTAACTTTAAGTAGGGGGTGATTTTAGAACAAAACATCAAATACGTTTCTTCATCTCTTTGAGCACTTGATGGAAAAAATAATTTTTCGAAGATTCAGATATTTAAAGTTTTAAAAATGGACAACCCCTAACGATTTCAACCTTCAGCAACCATTGAAAAAAATTATAAATTTTATCTATTAACCACTATCTACCATTCCAAAAAAAAAAAATGCCTCAAACAGAGAATTCCGAAAAAACTACCCTTATTTTGTTAACCACCCCCTAACCATTAATCATAAAATGAAAAAATCCTCTCAAAGAGTAGAATTGAATGACAAAAAGAATTTTTCTGATATCTAAACAACAAAGGATTTCATTTTTTTCACCCCTAAATTTCAACCCCAAAAATGAGAAAAATCGTGAATAGTCCATTCCTCTGTTTCCAGCATCCTGTCTACTACAAAAATTAATAATGAAAAAAATACAAAACACTTGATGGAAAAAATAATTTTTCGAAGATTCAGATATTTAAAGTTTTAAAAATGGTCAACCCCTAACGATTTCAACCCTCAGCAACCATTGAAAAAAAAAATTTCATCTATTAACTACTATCTACCATTCCCCAAAAAATTGCATCAAACAGAGAATTCCGAAAAAACTACCCTTATTTTGTTAACCACCCCCTAACCATTAATCATAAAATGAAAAATCCTGTCAAAGAGTAGAATTGAATGACAAAAAGAATTTTTCTGATATCTAAACAACAAAGGATTTAATTTTTCACCCCTAAATTTCAACCCCAAAAATGAGAAAAATTGTGAATAGTCCATTCCACTGTTTACAGCATCCTTTCTACTACAAAAATTTTCCAAAACACTACCCCAAGATTTCGCGGTTTACAAAAAATAGGGGATGCTTTTCGTTTTTTCATAATGTCAGATGGTTTGGGGTATAATAAAATCTAACTCAAACCCTCAATAATCTTCCCCAATCCCCTTCATCATAATATCTACTATGGAGCTGGGTATGCTTGGAGTTGTAAATACTGGCCAGCCTGCAAGAAATGTAGAAACCTGTTTTGATGAGACAGAGGCTGAAATTTGGCAACACCGCGACAGCTGCTTCAATGTGGCAACATAGGATCTATTTCTAGATACGGCGATGGCTCAATGACCTCGAGTTGACTCTACTGTAGCGCCAGTTAGCGCGTGGTGGAAGGTTGGTGAACCCAGAGTAGCCAGCTAGCGCTAGCGCTAGAGTGGCGGTTGTTTGGTGAACTACCCCGGGCTGGTTTCAGATACAATGACGTCATTTAATGGGCGGCGCTTTTAATTAAAAGAAGATTAATTTATAGATAGGTACCAAAGACAAAGTAAATGTTCTAATAGTCAGGTAGTTTTGTTATGTATTGATAACTATGGGTTTACAATATTTTGAGGACAGCAAGGATAATGGAAGTTTAGGACTAAGAATGTAATGAAATATTCAAAGTCAATAATGATGTTATTTTCAATAAATCGGTTTGTGTAAACTACTAGCTGCATTATAAAAATGTATTTTGTGATTAGGCCAACTCAATGAAAGTCTGAAACATTTTCAGAAAACTTGACTACATTATTACACTTTCCAGCTTCTTTTCTCCTCTATTTCCTATGTTGAAATATGTTGTCCTACATGATTCTATAGAGAATTTTCTCGTCTACAAAATCAGTTCCCATCTAAATTTGCTCTGATGGACTGTTGAAAAGTTATAAACAAAAAACTGGACCGACTACTGATTCTTTCATCTGTTTGGTTTCCAAAGTGAGTACATTTTGCCGTTAAAGCTACGGTAAATTCACAATTTCATTAAAACTGATGGACTGATTTCCTGTCTGTACTGCTGTTATCGCTCAGCTCCACGTAGTTCACGCTTCTGCCGCTAGATAGCGCGGGGGTTCCCAATCTGAATTCTAGCAGCCTGGCTCACAGCTCACAGCTTCTTGAGTTGCTTTGGCTTCAAAATATTGGGAGAATGGACAATGTACCTTCTTCAGTTTTTCGCTTATAACATTGTGGAGGAGCATTATGGACAAACTTATTAGAGAAAAAATTTTGTTCTCCATTATGTTCTTCTTCGTCATGTGCCATCTTTTTTTTATTCTAATTCTATTTCTCCTTCACCTATCATCTTTTCCACTCTCATTTTATTTTCTTCTTCTTCTTCTTATCCTTATTTTTTATTTTACCCTCCCCAACTGCACTTCCTCATCCTCTTTTCCTTATTGTTTCTCTTTTTTTCTATACATTCTTTCCGCCTTCTCCTTCTCACTCTCCTCCTCATCTTCTCCTCCTCTTTTTCTTCCCCTCCTCATCATGTCCTTCTTCTCCTTTTTTCTTCTTCTCCTTCTGTTCTTCTCCTTCTGTTCTTCTCCTTCTCCTTATCCTCTTCTTATCCTTCTTCTCTTCGTTTCCTTCTCCTCTACATCTTCTCCTCTCTCTTCACCTCATCTCCTACGTCTTCTTCTCCTCTTCTACTTATTCTTTTTCTTCTTCGTCTTCCTCTTCTTATTCTCCACTCATCTTCTCCTCCTTCCACTCATCTACTTCTCCTTCTCCACCTCTTCTTGATCTTCTTCTTCTCCCTTCTTCATTTTCATCTCCCTCATCCACTTCTTGTCCTCCACTTTTTCGTCTCCCTCTTCTCAAACTCTTCTTGTTTTTGTTCTTCTTTTCTTCTTCCTCTCCTTTCCTTGTTCTCCTTTTTCTCATCTTCTCCTTCCTCCTATCCTCCTGTTCTTGGTCTTGCTCTTCTCATGTCATCTCCTTCTTCTTCTTCTTCTTCTTCTTCTTCTTCTTCTTCTTCTTCTTCTTCTTCTTCTTCTTCTTCTTCTTCTCCCGTTTCTTCTTCTTCTTCTCCCGTTTTCTTCTTCTTCTCCCGTTTTCTTCTTCTTCTTCTAATCCTCCTTTCGTCTTCATCTTCTTTTCCTCCTCCTCCTTCTCATCTTCTCCTTCTGTTCTTGTCATGTTATTCTCCTGTATCTTTCATATTATCCTGTTGTCTTCTTCTTCTTATTCTTCTTCTCTTTCTTTTTCTTCTTCTCTTTCTTCTTCTTGTCTCTCTTCTTCTTCCCTTCTTAATTTTAAGCTTTCTCGCTTCCTATTGTCTGTTTATCCATTATTATTGTTCATATCGACTGTTTTATCTATTCCCATCCATTATTTATCTATTTATTCTTCATCATCTACGATTGTCACTTCAGTAGTAACCACAGGTTCACTATAGCTCTGATGCCTGTTTAGAAAACTAGCCAAATACACAGTGGGCGGCTGGCAAACCGTTTTGCCGTCACTTGTATTACTAGCCAATAGCCATAAAGCCAGGCCTACATTCGCATTTGCCCTCCTTCCTGCCCCCTCTGCCCTGTCTCTGGCCCCCCTTGCTCCTATCAGGCACTACCCACTCTCCCTCTGCACAGGGGCCCTGGGTGTACAGCTGTATACAGGTGTTGTCCTGCTGCCACAGGATGGTGCCTCGTTTCCTGCACACTTCCTGCACAACAGAGCCTGTTCCTGTTGGGTCCTGGGGGCTGTCTGCATTGCGTCCCTGTGCCGGACATCGCGTTGAGTCAGGGTTTTTCGTGTTGGCGCGGTAGGATGGGTAGAATGATCTGTTAAAAGAGAAAAATGTGGTTTATTTGGTGCTCCATCTTCTGGAAAATTTGGAGAATTGCAAAATAACGTTGATCAATTAAGAAATATATTATGGTTAATGAAATGCATTTTGTTCAGTTTAGAAACTAATCAGATTCGGTTTATTTATTCATGAAAGTTCAAATACCGGGTGTTTCAAAAAGAATTGCCCAATTTTAAACAGTTATATTTATTTTGAAGAATGGTGCACACAAACCTATTTTACATCAAATTACTCACAGAAGTATCAAGTTTATGATGATGTAGAATGGTTTGTGTGCACCATTTTTGAAATAAATATAACTGTTTAAAATTGGGTCATTCTTTTTGAAAACCCGGTATTATGCTGGCTTCTAACTAATCTTATATATAAAAGCGAAATGGCACTCACTCACTGACTGACTGACTGACTCACTCACTCCTCACTCACTCACTCGCATAACTAAAATCTAAACCGGACCAAAAAACGTTCAAATTTGGTAGGTATGTCAGTTGGCCCTTTAGAGGCGCACTAACAAATCTTTTGGCAATATTTTAACTTAAGGGTTGTTTTTAAGGTTTAAAGTTCGTCTTTTAGCATGTATATTCTTCTTCTCCCAATCTCTTAATTATAATTGAAATTTCCATATGTTACTATAGAATCTAGATAGAGTAACCTCTTCGAAACAGTTGTTAACTGGCAACTAAATTAATAATTTTGTCAGGTGGCATTAAGTTGAGTTGACTTTGTTAGGTTGCACCAAGTTAATGATTAAATGCATTTATCGCGGAAAATTGATTGCACTGCTACTTCAATCCTGGGAATATTAGATTACTAGCCGTCAGGCTCGCTTCGCTCGCCATATCCGTTTAGCCAGACGTTTAGTCTAGACCCCCAACTGGATCGTCCTAACATATGATAAAAATGCTCAAATGAAAAATGCAGGCGAGCGGAGCGAGCCTGCTGACCTCACCCTTGGGGGTCCAGGGGGCGGAGCCCCCTGGCTAGACGGATATGGCGAGCGAAGCGAGCCTGACGGCTAGTCTATACTATAATAAAGGAAAGAATTGGCTTATATTCATGTACGGGATAGGAAAATTATGTTTGACGCATAATCACGTCTTAAGTACTGGACTGATTAACTTGAAATTTTGTGTATAGATTCTTAATTAATCGAGGATGGCTATAAGCCTATTCTCAATTTTTCAAGATTTCATTACGTAAAGTTTTCAGTTTGTCATGATTCCAGTATTTTGTGTTTTTGCTAACTTCGATTGAGAGTGGTCATAGATAAAAAAATAGTGTTTTCAACGGTTTCATTTTCTATCTTCTTATTTTCTTTCCATCTAGATATCCTCTTCTTCCATATCTACACTATATACAGAGTTGGTGAAAAGTATGGAACAGCTGAATATTTCTTTAAAAAGGAAATTCGAAGATTGGGAATCCCCATGTTTTGCATATCATCACGTCTGAACTACTGGACTGATTAACTTGAAATTTTGATTATAGATTCTTAATTGACCGTGGATGGTTCTAGACTTATTTCAAACACATCAATATTTCAGTAGATCAAGTTTTCAGTTTGTCAAGTTATAAAATAGACTGTTTTTCCCGGGCTGACAAATAATTTTTGTATAGAAATACAAATAGAAATATTGAATATTTCTTTAAAAAGGAAAAAAATTATTTGAAATTATTAAATACAAATAGAAATATTCGCTCATAGAATTTCCATCTAGCTGTTTACCCTGTTGTCAATATTTGCAGTAGCAGAATTCTTCGGGGTGATTCACAGCATTTAATTGGGATTTTCGTTATAATAATAATTATAAAATAGACCCTTGTGGAACACGGGTTACCTGCTAGTGTATAAATAGATAATTTAAAAGTGATTGATACTAAAAATTAGGTACTAATTAATACTAAAAATTGAATACTTACTCAGGGTCATAGTTATTAGTAGGACATCCACACATTCCCCGATAGGATATGCCCTCTATGGATGTCTTGACCGACTCCTGGAAAAGCACCACCTGCGAGGGGGGGCACGGCCCCTGGCTCCCCACACGGTGACACCCTTTGCCCCCCGGGAAGTACAGTTTGCCAGGGGAGCACGGCACCTCTACACAGCCCACTGTTACATTGCCGTCATTCTGTCAACAAATAGAATAAACATAATTTGTATTGCCAAAAACATGTGAGATCTTCTAAGATAATCATAGAATATATATAAGGGTTGTGTGGCAGAGAGGACCTGGAGTCCTATCTCCGCCCTTAATAAAGGCAATTAATCAATCAATCTTCATAATATATAAATATTTCTCCCTGAACTTCTGGTAACAAAATTATTTATTTTATACAATGTGAAATGTGAAGGATTAAACTTAAACATATTATAGAAACATACTATAGTGAGGTCCACGTTAAAATGGTAGTGTTCGATTAGCAATGGTATTGCTATCCTTGTCTATCATTCAAAAAAGCGGATAACGCTATCTCTTTTTCGCTTTGCTCTGTTGCCGGATCGTCTTTTAACAATGTAGAAATTATAATTAACAAAATGTTTCATCTCAATTTTGAAAATTCATTATGAACTTGTTAAAAAAATTGCTTAATAAAATATAATTGATTATTTCAAACGGGAGTGAACCGTTAATGTTACATCAATAAACCTGTATCAGCTACCGTCTATAGAAGGCATTGACAAGACAGATGTTCTGCAACGTTTTTCTCCCATCTTTCTCCACTGCCATTATAACGTGGACCTCACTATAGTGAGCCAGCCACCTGGGCTAAAGAACTCTCTCATGAACTTCTCCAATCTGCAGTGTTAATTGAAGCCTATAGTCTCAGGCCAGGCGCACACCAGTTAGTCAAGACAAGACAAGACATGATCAGACACGTTCAGTCACAATACTTCACATAGTTGCTTATGACGCAACTCACACTGATTAGTCATTGCAGTGGACACGTCTTCATAAGCAACTATGTGAAGTATTGTGTCTGATCATGTCTTGTCTGTCTTGTCTTGACTAACTGGTGTGTGCCTAGCCTTAGTAATTTTTTTTCGTTAAGCTATGTGTCGCTGGTAGTCTCTCAAAGTGCCAATCTGTGTTTCATGGGCTCACTGAGCGATTGTCACATCCCACCCAGCCAAAACTGTAATAATAGACAGTATTCGACAGTAATCAGCTTGAATCAACAAAAAATCATAATGAAATTTGGAATATAGGTGTTGTGTATCAAGTTGAGATGATACTGTATCAAATTGTGTTGATACTGTATCATTTATGGTGAGCGAAAAGATAGCATGGTATAGGGCGTTTATGTTTCAAATGTCACTGTTAACTCAAGCCGATAGTCCTAGTAGTCCTTTTTCGAGAAGCTATATGTGACGCTGGTAGTCTCTCATACTGTGCCGTTCTTACACTATCATCCCAACAACACAGTAATAATAGACAGTAGTCGACAGTAATCGGCTTGAGTTAACAGAAATTATCATGATATTTGGAACTTAATACAACCTATACCATGGGATATCTTCTTATGCTATCTTCACTCTATGCTTTATGCTTGATAGAATGAATCTTAAGTCTAATATAATGAATATTTGTAGTTAATTACCGTGTTGTTGACACTGTACATTTGGCCGGGTTGACAGGGTCCCCTTGTGTAGGGTCTATAGCAGATGCCATCCTCAGGCCACCTGACGTGACCTTCCTTGCAACGGCATTTGGCATAGGTAGGCTGGCCCAGACTGCTATTATTTGCTGCATGCGCTGTTGAGATCACAAACTGGTGACCCAAGGGACAGGGTCCTACTGTACCTGTTGACATACAAAAAGTGGGATTAGGGTGTGGACACATTGGTGATTTAGTTGCTGAGTGGTGTTAGGGTAGGTTGTGGACACATTGGTGATTAAGTTGCTGTTAACAGTGGGGTTAGGGTGTGGACACATTGGTGATTTAGTTGCTGTTAACATACAATAAGTGGAGTTTGGTTGTGGCTACATTGTCGAGTTAGTTCCTGTCAACATAAATATAGTAAGTGAGTTTAGGATGTGGACACATTGGTGATTCAGTTGCTGTTAACATAGAGTGGGGTTAGGGTGTGGACACATTGGTGATTTAGTTGCTGTTAACATAGAGTGGGGTTAGGGTGTGGACACATTGGTGATTCAGTTCATAATGACACTTGGTTAAGGTCGGTAGACCCAAAGTGTTATTGACTGCTGTCGAGATCACAAACTGGTGACCCAAGGGGCATGGGCTCACTGTACCTCTCAACATACAGAAAGTGGGATTAGGGTGTGGACACATTGGTGATTTAGTTGCTGTAATGACACTTGGTATAGGTCGGTAGACCCAAACTGTTATTGACTGCTGTCGAGATCACAAGCTGGTGACCCAAGGGGCAAGGGCCCACTGTACCTCTTAGCATACAGAAAGTGGGATTTAGGGTGTGGACACATTGGTGATACAGTTCATAATGACACTTGTTTAAGGTCGGTAGACCCAAAGTGTTATTGACTGCTGTTGAGATCACAAACTGGTGACCCAAGGGGCATGGGCTCACTGTACCTCTCAACATACAGAAAGTGGGATTAGGGTGTGGACACATTGGTGATTAGTTGCTGTAATTACACTTGGTATAGGTCGGTAGACCCAAACTGTTATTGACTGCTGTCGAGATCACAAACTGGTGACCCAAGGGTCAAGGGCCCACTGTACCTCTTAGCATACAGAAAGTGGGATTTAGGGTGTGGACACCTTGGTGATACAGTTCATAATGACACTTGTTTAAGGTCGGTAGACCCAAAGTGTTATTGACTGCTGTTGAGATCACAAACTGTGACCCAAGGGGCATGGGCTCACTGTACCTCTCACATACAGAAAGTGGGATTAGGGTGTGGACACATTGGTGATTAGTTGCTGTAATCACTTGGTATAGGTCGGTAGACCCAAACTGTTATTGATGCTGTCGAGATCACAAGCTGGTGACCCAAGGGGCAAGGGCCCACTGTACCTCTTAGCATACAGAAAGTGTGGGATTAGGGTGTGGACACATTGGTGATTTAGTTGCTGTAATGACACTTGGTTTAGGTCGGTAGACCCAAACTGTTATTGACTGCTGTCGAGATCACAAGCTGGTGACCCAAGGGGCAAGGGCCCACTGTACCTCTTAGCATACAGAAAGTGGGATTAGGGTGTGGACACATTGGTTATTTAGTTGCTGTAATTACACTTGGTATAGGTCGGTTGACCCAAACTGTTATTGACTGCTGTCGAGATCACAAGCTGGTGACCCAAGGGGCAAGGGCCCACTGTACCTCTTAGCATACAGAAAGTGGGATTAGGGTGTGGACACATTGGTGATTTAGTTGCTGTAATTACACTTGGTATAGGTCGGTAGACCCAAACTGTTATTGACTGCTGTCGAGATCACAAGCTGGTGACCCAAGGGGCAAGGGCCCACTGTACCTCTTAGCATACAGAAAGTGGGATTAAGGTGTAGACACATTGGTGATTTAGTTGCTGTAATTACACTTGGAACAGGTCGGTTGACCCAAACTGTTATTGACTGCTGTCGAGATCACAAACTGGTGACCCAAGGGGCAAGGGCCCACTGTACCTCTCAACATACAGAAAGTGGGATTAGGGTGTGGACACAATGGTGATTTAGTTTCTGGTAAGGCACTTGGTATAGGTCGGTGGACCCTAACTGTTATTGGCTGCAGTCAAGTTCACAAACTGGTGACCAAGGGGCAAGGTCCCACTGTGCCTTTTGATGAAGAGAAAGATTCAGAATTTAAATTAAAATTCAACTATAATCGTAGTGAGATTCATTCCTGATTAACATTGATTTGCTTCCATTGTTTGTCATTAGATAAAACAGATAAAATGTTTAATTATTATTCAACGAAAATCCTTAGTAAATGCTGTAATTCACCCCGAAGACTCCTGCTACTGCAGACATCGACTACAGGGCCTGTTTCATTAAAGTTACAAGTCCTGTAATACAGGAGAATCACCATTCCAATTACGTGCTCAATATAGCCTATAAAATCAGCTGTTCCTGTATTACAGGACTTCTAAATTTATGAAACAGGCCCAGGGTTAACAGCTAGATGGAAATCGATGAGAATACTATCCAAAAAAAAAAATAATAATAAATTTTTTGATAGTAGTTTCTCATCGAGTTTCCATCTAGCTGTTAACCCTGGTGCCTGTTTCATAAAAATTTAGAAGTCCTGTAATACAGGAACAGCTGATTTTATCGGCTATATTGAGCCTGTAATTGGAATGGTGATTCTCCTGTATTACAGGACTTGTAACTTTTATGAAACAGGCCCCTGTTGTCAATGTCTGCAGTAGCCGAAGTCCTTGGGGTGATTTACAGCATTTATTTAGGATTTTCGTTAAATAATAATTATATATTAATTAGTATTTGAATGAATGCATTCTCTATTTAATTCCATCTGTAAAGATAAAATGTTCTTTTATGACCTTGCAAAATTGGAAAAAGTAAATTTGTCGAGTTCAGAGCCAAATTTCAAACAGTTTGTTCTTGATCAGGGTAACAACATATTTATAATAATGGAAAAACTTCGCCATTTAATGAGCTTTGAATGAGTATGAACTTGTCTGTTGCAAGTTTTTTGTAGAAACTATTGTCTTCGTGGGACATTCTGTGTATTAACCTGTTTATGTGAAATTTTAGTGAAAAATGAATAACAAAAGCAATACATACCCAACTGATAGCACATGTTAGTCTCAGGATAGTATTGCTGTAGACCAGAGTGACATCCACATTTTCCGCCTGGCAGGAAGAGTGTGCCATGCTCTTGACAAGGGCCTGGGGTGTAGTGCTCGTGACATGTACCTACAACATCACCAACAAATCAAATCAAAATCAGAACAGTTTATTGTAAATCAAGAGAAACAATAGCGTAAGTAGATATCCCATGGTATAGGGAATTTATGTCGCAACTTTTACTGTTATCTCAAAACGATTACTGTCGATTTTTGTCAATTTTTGCTGTAATTACACTTGGTACAGGTCGGTAGACCCAAACTGTTATTGACTGCTGTCAAGATCACAAGCTGGTGACCCAAGGGGCAAGGGCCCACTGTACCTCTTAGCATACAGAAAGTGGGATTAAGGTGTAGACACATTGGTGATTTAGTTGCTGTAATTACACTTGGAACAGGTCGGTTGACCCAAACTGTTATTGACTGCTGTCGAGATCACAAACTGGTGACCCAAGGGGCAAGGGCCCACTGTACCTCTTAGCATACAGAAAGTGGGATCAGGGTGTGGACACATTGGTGATTTAGTTTCTGGTAAGACACTTGGTATAGGTCGGTGGACCCTAACTGTTATTGGCTGCAGTCAAGATCACAAACTGGTGACCCAAGGGGCAAGGTCCCACTGTGCCTGTTGATGAAGAGAAAGATTCAGAATTTAAATTAAAATTCAACTATAATCGTAGTGAGATTCATTCCTGATTAACATTGATTTGCTTCCATTGTTTGTCATTAGACAAAACAGATAAAATGATTAATTATTATCTAACGAAAATCCTTAGTAAATGCTGTAAATCACCCCGAAGACTCCTGCTACTGCAGACATCGACTACAGGGGCCTGTTTCATTAAAGTTACAAGTCCTGTAATACAGGAGAATCACCATTCCAATTACGTGCTCAATATAGCCTATAAAATCAGCTGTTCCTGTATTACAGGACTTCTAAATTTTTATGAAACAGGCCCCAGGGTTAACAGCTAGATGGAAATTCGATGAGAACTACTATCCAAAAAAAAAAATAATAATAAATTTTTTGATAGTTTTCTCATCGAGTTTCCATCTAGCTGTTAACCCTGGTGCCTGTTTCATAAAAATTTAGAAGTCCTGTAATACAAGAACAGCTGATTTTATCGGCTATATTGAGCCTGTAATTGGAATGGTGATTCTCCTGTATTACAGGACTTGTAACTTTTATGAAACAGGCCCCTGATGTCAATGTCTGCAGTAGCAGAAGTCTTCGGGGTGATTTACAGCATTTATTTAGGATTTTCGTTAAATAATAATTATATATTAATTAGTATTTGAATGAATGCATTCTCTATTTAATTCCATCTGTAAAGATAAAATGTTCTTTTATTGACCTTGCAAAATTGGAAAAAGTAAATTTGTCGAGTTCAGAGCCAAATTTCAAACAGTTTGTTCTTGATCAGGGTAACAACATATTTATAATAATGGAAAAACTTCGCCATTTAATGAGCTTTGAATGAGTATGAACTTGTATGTTGCAAGTTTTTTGTAGAAACTATTGTCTTCGTGGGACATTCTGTGTATTAACCTGTTTATGTGAAATTTTAGTGAAAAATGAATAACAAAAGCAATACATACCCAACTGATAGCACATGTTAGTCTCAGGATAGTATTGCTGTAGACCAGAGTGACATCCACATTTGCCGCCAGGCAGGAAGAGTGTGCCATGCTCTTGACAAGGGCCTGGGGTGTAGTGCTCGTGACATGTACCTACAACATCACCAACAAATCAACTCAAAATCAGAACAGTTTATTGTAAATCGAAGTTATATCATAGGGAAACAATAGCGTAAGTAGATATCCCATGGTATAGGGAATTTATGTCGCAACTTTTACTGTTATCTCAAAACGATTACTGTCGATTTTTGTCAATTTTTACTGTTTTGTTGGGGTGATAGTGTATGAACGGCACAATTTGAGAGACTACCAGCGTCACACAGCTGCATAGGAAAGAACTATGTGAACTATCGGCTTGGAATAACAGTAAAAGTTGTGACATAAACGCCTAATTTATGCTGCGCATTTACGGCGAAACGCGGTAATAGATTTTCATGAAATTTAACAGGCATGTTCCTTTTTTAATTGCGCGTCGACGTATATACGCAATTAAACGCGTTTAAACACTAACTATGATGATGATGAAGATTGTTCTCTTGATGGTGTTGATGATACTGATTATATTAATAAGGTTCCAGTTATATCATATAAGGATCCAGAGAGCTTCAAGAACTGGCGTTGTAAGTTCTAAGGAATTTTGGAAGGATAAATTGGTGAATACCTGTGTTCACGACGAGCGTTTTAAGAATCAGCTAGAAACAACTGTAGTTGGTCCTTATCATTCTCTAGTGGTACATGGTTACTGTTAATCAGTCATCAAATATTCTTTCAATTTCCTCACTGGTATTCTTCAAGAACTTCATAGAAGCAGCGGTAAGAACTATTGAACCTTATGGTGATTACTTGTATTTGTAAAATCCATGTATCTACCACTGAGCTAGAGCTGAGGTTTGAACCCAGTAATTTTGCGAGCCGGACGGCCTTAATTTTTTGTGAATTTATTCGCAAAAGAGGGAATTTAGAGACTGCTCTTATAAATATCAAGAACATCGTATCATCTGTAAAGGATTGCAAAGGTTTACCACTTTACATAATAGCTTCATAACGTGGGGCTCTATCATAAGAGATAACCCTCCAAGGTACACCATTTTACACAATGGCGTAAAGCAATTGTTGATGGTGGTGTTCTTGTCCTGATATCTATGCTATCGTTTCTCTATGGTTATATATATATATATATTGTCATTGAGCATTAGCCTGTTTTGCCTTTTCATATGAGTGTAATAATTGGAATTGAATAAATGGATGTCAAAACAATAATTAAGTTACTGAAATCAAAAATTCGAAAAAGTCTTTGATGCCAATTGAATATTGATATTGAATGAAAATTACTAAGAAATTGTCAAAAAACCACAGATTTATTGATACTTAGAAATACTGCTAAGTATAGTTTCTAAGTATCAATAAATCTGTGGTTTTTTGACAATTTCTTAGTCTTTTTCATTCAATATGAATAATTACCACAATATCAACTTCTCAACTACACAAAAAGTGAATATTGATAGATGATAAATCTGTTGAATCTAGTGGAACCTCGGTAATTGGGTACCTGCCTCAATAAAGACATAGATGACAGAAAAAGGAGATAGAGAAGAACATAAATAAGTGAAAAGGAGATAAGAAGGAGAGGCAGTTAAAAGGAGAAAAGTTAGACGAAGAAGAAGAGGGAGAGAAGAACTTTACTCTTGTTAGTTATAAATTGTCTAATGTAGAATTATTACTTAATAGATCATTATCTTCAATCTTGCTGAGCAGTATGATTGATTATTATTATTATTGTATGGCTTTGAATGGTGGGGAGACCCAAGGGTAGTTCCACCTCGCCGTATATAGTCCAAAGTTCCCTAATGGGAAACCGGACACTAAGGTTATAGTCAGCACAATACTTTAAATTTACAATTTTCACTTCGAAATAAAGGGCATTTTAATGTTAAAAAGTCCAAACATATTATACAAAACTGAAACAAAACACAAAACCACCAAGTCAAATTTAGAAAATTTAGAGAATGATTTTTTGATTCTATTGCATCTGATAGTATATGTGAACTTGAGTTTTGAATTACTATATATTCAAATGGCGTCCCAAAAGTACCGAAATTTTTAGTTACGTACCAGTGGCATCCCAGAAGTATCGAGCCATTCGGGAGCTGCGTTCACACTGGCACTCTCCCAGCTGACTGGTGTGGCCGCCATTACTGGCCGTCAGTGGGCCAGTGGCCGCCATTAGCTGGCCGTCAGGGCAGGGTCCACGTGAGAAGGGCGGGTAGCACTTGTTGTCACGTGGCCAGAACACGTGTGCTGGGTTGGAGCACTTCTCCGCTTCCAGGCAGACGCCCCAGCGTTGTTTTGAGGGCACCCTGTAACATTTGTTCAAGATTTATGATCAATGAGAACTTGTTTACAAAACAGACTATTCAAGTGATAACTTCTACAACAGTATAATAAAATTTAGATCTAATCTTTATTTTCCCCAAAACATAATTACAATGACAATGGTTATGAAAAGTAAAATACAATATAGAATGGAAAATGAAATACCATCAAATAGGATAAAATATGAATGAATATATTGAACGGGAAGTCCCTGCAATGTTGGGTAAAACCTGAGCGCAGATGCTGAGTGTTCAATGATTAACAATAATGCAAGAAAATAATCATGGGATTAGAGGCATAAGAGAAACAGAAGGCATGAGAGAGAAAGGAGCTGAGTAGAGGCATAAGGAAAAGAAAAAAATAGTTGAATTATAATATTGTACATTGAAAACATTATAATAAACTACATATGCTGCGTTTACACCAAAGTTATTAACAAAATGTTTATTTTTCCGTCCTTATAGATTCTATTAGATTGAACATAACTTATCATACACATGATGTGCATATGTGTTTGTCAAGTTCCGTTCAATCTAATAGGATAAAAGGACGGAAAAATAAGCATTTTGTTTGTAACATTGGTGTAAACGCAGCTTAACCAATCTGTAATATAATAAAGGAGAGAATTGGCTTATACATGTATAGAGGTGCGTACAGATATACGTGCCGCGAACATGAGCAATTCACTTTTAATCAGCTGATTATATCTGTATTTTTACAGAAACTGCATCAGAAAGCTTGGCATCAGCTGATTAAAAGTGAATTGCTCATGTTCGCGGCGCGTATATCTGTACGCACCTTTAGAAATTCACGAATGACGCATCATTCCCACGTCAAGTAACACACTATCAAGGTTCCACTGTAACGGGTTCATTCCTGATTAAACGAACAGCTGATCATTCTTTGCTGCTTAGGATACTCAGTATCTAATGAAAGGAACCAAGATAAAGGTATATTATGTATCATCAAACGTAAGGGTAGTACAAAATCTCTCAGAACGTACCCTAGAACAGTGTCAGATACGGGTGCAAAGTACTCGTTCTCCGCACAGGGTCCCCTGGAGTAGAGCAGATGACAGATGGCGTCCCGAGGACTCTGAGCGGTGCCAGGGGGACATCTGCATTCTGCTCCTGACTCCGCACTAGGTGTCAGCTCCATGCTTTCTGGACAAGGATATCCCTGCAAATCACATTAAATATCCACTCTAAATCAATATTATTACTCTTTTGATATTAATAGTATTATTTACTTCAATATTATACTTTAATATTCAATTTCATTGGACATCTGCACTTCTCCCTCCACTCAACACTTGCTGTCAACTCCATGCTTTCAGGACATGGATATCCCTGCAAAATGCATCAATATACTCTTCAATGTTGTTCTCCATCACGAACTGACAGTGTTTGTGGTTTTTGTAGCTTAAAATTTTTCAAGTTTTTCAATATTTTTCAATTCATATATGGATATTGTAGTGTAATACTTATTTTTTTATAAAACACTTCTTGAAATGGGCTGCTTTAAATTAATAAACAAAATAAAACTTGTAGAACCCCTTATTTATTAAAAAACTAAAACTTTTTTAACTAACTTTTTTAAAAACTTAAACTTAAACTAAAGGGTGCTACAAGTTTTATTTTGTTTTATTATTTTTTTATTTATACTTATAATTAACTCAAATTCCAAATTTCTATTGTTTATAAATATCTATATGGTAAATTTTGGTGATATATATAAGAAGTGCTACCATAACCTTATTCAGATCTGCTCATCAACTAACGAAATTTGGGGGAGAATAGTTTTGGATTAATTCTGTTCTTTCTCCTCAATCATTGTTCTGATTTTGTGTTGTGTAAATGAAATCTATATATAAAAGCGAAATGGCACTAATCACTGAATGACTGACTGACGACTCACTCACTCACTACTCACTCACTCACTCACTCACTCGCATAACTAAAAATCTACCGGACCAAAAACGTTCAAATTTGGTAGGTATGTTCAGTTGGCCCTTTAGAGGCGCACTAAGAAATCTTTTGGCAATATTTTAACTCTAAGGGTTGTTTTTAAGGGTTTAAAGTTCGTCTTTTAGCATGTATATTCTTCTTCTCCCAATCTCTTAATTATAATTGAAATTTCCATATCATATGTTACTATAGAACTATAATCTAGATAGAGTACCTCTTCGAAACAGTGTTAACTGGCAACTAAATTAATAATTTTGTCAGGTTGGCATTAAGTTGAGTTGACTTTGTTAGGTTGGCACCAAGTTGAAGATCTAAATGCATTTATCGCGGAAAAATTGATTGGGCACTACTTCAATCCTGGGAATATTATATACTAGCCGTCAGGCTCGCTTCGCTCGCCATATCCGTTTAGCCAGACGTTTAGTCTGGACCCGACTGGATGCTCAAATATGATAAAAATGCTCAAATAAAAATGCAGGCGAGCGAAGCGAGCCTGCTGATCTCATTCTTGGACGATCAGTCGGGGGTCCAGGGGGCGGAGCCCCCTGGTAGACGGATATGGCGAGCGAAGCGAGCCTGACGGCTAGTAAATAAATAAACTGCTTATTATTGAATCACTTTCTCGTCACAGTGAGTGAATAAATTTATTTATTGTGAAAATTTGACTGCTAGCCGTTCTTTTTAATAGCAAAAAAGTGATCAAATATACGCTTTGATTGAACGAGTGTAGCCAGTTCTAGATGATTACTAAAGCCTCGATTAGTTGTCCGTTTGTTTTTGCGTTAGTTGGTTTTTTTGTTTGATGTTTGTTTTCGATCGCTTCCATTAATCAAATTCAAATCTTCTTTATATACTCTTTGAATCATTGAACGAGCGAAGTGAATTCTTACTGATTACTAAAGCCTCGAGTCGTTATCCGTTTGTTTTTGTGTTAGTTGGTTTGTTTGTTGGACGTTTGCTTTCGATCGCTTCCATTAATCAACTTCAAATCTTCTATATATACTCTTTGAATCATTGAACGAGCGAAGTGAATTCTTACTGATGACTATAACCTCTTGTCTCGCTCGGCTAGGCCAGTAAATACTTTCTTTGGTCCGTTTGTGGTCTTGTTTGCTTTGGGTGCTATCAACAGACTATCTAATAAATTATAATTTCCATGTGATCTAATGGGACTATTACCACTCAGCACGGCCGAACGAGTATGAATAGTCCCATTAGAACATATAGGAATTATATTCTCACTGTACCTGACATGTTCACTGATACTGATATTTGGGAATCCAGCTCTAACTGTTCTCACCACCACATTTGGAATATTTGGGCGTGTCTTGTCTCGGCCAATGACTGTTGAGCTCAACCTTCATTGGTCAACAGATGATGGCCTATCGCAGGGTTTCACTCCTTCACTCCAACTTTATTCAATCTTGTACATCTATGTTAAACTTTACGTTCAATCTTGTTTAACCTACTTTAGCTACTTGTAACTATGTTTAATCATTTTTGTTTAACTTTGCACAAAACTCTACAGATATCTATTTCCAATACATTTCATATAGAGTACATAAAGGAAGATTCACCTTTTGGAAAATACGGTAGCATTTCTGATCGGGGGGCCAGTAGAGAAGTTGCCAACCCCCTGGTTCGGTGGCACAGGGGTTTTGGCCCGGATCGGCCCACGGTGGGGCAACCACTGCGCTCTCTAGGGTGGATACCAGAACCATCCAGATTCCCAGAACGTCTAGGGTTAATCTGCAACAAAAATATAACAAAACTATTATTACCGAATCAAATATATATCTACCCCCTTCTATAGTAGATAGCTGTGAATCAAGCCATACCGGTATATGGTATAATCCAAAGACCTTAAAGATGCATAGACCCACATGCAGCGCTAGTGTCGTACTGGAATTGAAATCCGCTATTGAGGGGGCAAACCCATAAGATTATTACATACCAATGTCACCAATGCCTTTGTGATCTATAGTATTACAAATATTATTATATAATATCTCGTGCTAAAATACCCCAATGGCGGCCTTCAATTTCAAGTAAGAGCTATCATTGGGAAGGCATAGGCATTGTGGGTCTATATCTCTTTAAGGTCTTTGGTATAATCAGTAAGAACATGACCTATTTTTTCGGACATATTATTTATCAAAATTTGGGAACAGAATAGTTTTTGGGTTATGCTGTGTTCTATCCCGATCATATTCTTATGATTTGTAATTGTATCAAAAAATAAATAAATAAATATCTTAATCTATATTATAATAAAGGAAAGAACTGGCTTATACACGTACGGGATACGAAATTCACGAATGACGCATCATCACGTCTCAACTACTCAACTGATTAACTTGAAATTTTTCATAAAGATTCTGAATTCACCGAGGATGGTGATAGGTCTATTTTCAATTATTAAAGATTTCAGTAGGTCAAGTTTTCAGTTTGTCAAGCTCTAATTAGACCCTTGCGGAGCACGGGTTACCTGCTAGTCTCACATAATATTAATTGTTGATACTTTTTCATAATGATCAAATATATCAAGAATATTATGGTCTATTCACTAAGAAAAATATGGTGTGATGGTTGAAAAATAATTCTCACGAAATCTCTTTTAATTCATTATATTTATTTTAGCGTATGAACGATTTGGCAACGTTGCAGAGCTATAGAAAAATAGAGCTAACTGCTTTGTCCAAATAATGTTCTTTTCATCTACCTATAATATTTAAGAAGAAGGAATCACGAAAGCTTTCAACCAAAAATAATTGTGAATTCTTTTTGTTAATTGAATTAATCATCTCTCAGATATCATCATCCAACATGTTATGTGGTGGTTAGTCATTGTAACTGCAGGATTCCCAAACAAAGAGATAATAGGTCTTAAATAAAATAGGTCTATTACATGAGAAAGTGCTATACTGAAACCCACTTGAAATTGTCAGAATTCAATGTAAATCGTATAATAGCTTCCCACATTCAACCAACGCTGCCAGTGTTGAGTTATAGAATCCCACTTCTTTATATAGGATAAGATACAAAGGCCGGCCAAAGATTCACCGTAAATTACGTAATATTCGTCCCCATTGCATTCGCGTTACGTAATTTTGTTTTTAATTAGTTTGGCGACAGGTGGTGATCTTGAAAGGCGTAACCCAGTTTACTTCTTCTTCTTCTTCTTCTTTTCTTCTTCTTCTTCTTCTTCTCTTCTTCTTTCTTCTTCTTCTTCTTCTTCTTCTTCTTCTTCTTCTTCTTTTCTTCTTTCTTCTTCTTCTTCTTCTTCTCTTCTTCTTTTTCTTCTTCTTCTTCTTCTTCTTCTTCTTCTTCTTCTCTCCTATCTTCTTCTTCTTCTTCTTCTTCTTCTTATCTTCTTCTTCTTCTTCTTCTTCTTCTTCTCTTCTTCTTTTCTTCTTCTTCTTCTTTATCTTCTTCTTCTTCGTCTTCTTCTTCTTCTTATTCTTCTTCTTCTTCTCTTCTTCTTCTTCTTCTTCTTTCCTCTCTTCTTTTCTTCTCTTCTCGTTCTTCTTCTTCTTCTTCTCTTCTCTTCTTCTTCTTCTTCTTCTTCTTCTTCTTCTTCTTCTTCTTCTTTTCTTCTTTTTTCTTCTCTTCTTCTTATTCTTCTCTTCTTCTTCTTCTTCTTCTTCTTCTTCTTCTTCTTCTTCGTCTTTCCTATCTTCTTCTCTTCTTCTTCTTCTTCTTCGTATTTTAGGAGAAAAAGGAACCATATATGAATCGTGCAGTTATTCAATGCAGTATCTAACTCTGTTACATGCAAATTTATTGGTAATTCGGTTACATAAGCGGGGAAAAGATAATGCTAAAACTCCTACGCCTCGTAGGACATAACCGGTTGGGAATAATTTGCTAGATGGAATGTTTGATGGGATGAATACCGAAAAACCTGATTGCAAATAAAACTTGAGACAATATTATTATTGAAGGATTGTCTCAATGAGGTAAATGGAATTGCTGTGGATTGATTCCGAATTTGTTGACTCAAAATGTGATTAACGGCAGATTAAAGATGAAAATAGAGGGATCTTGGAATACAGTGTAGAAAATTAGAAATGTAGGAAAGGAGTAACAGAAAAACAGTTAGAAATTGAGGGGAAATGAAAAAGTATTTCAAGGAATTGAATTTGGAAACTATTGAAAAAGTAGTGTTTTTTGAAATAAGAAAACTGTACTTAGGAATAATAATAATAATATATTTATTACCATTTGGTTTACAATAAACATTGGTCCTCGTCACAAGTATACAAAATAATACAAAATAATTAACAATACAAAAGTCTACAACAGCTAAAACACAATTACATCTAAAATTTACTTATTAAACAATATTACAAACTAGGTTTACACAGCCTAAACATACACAATAGTAACATATTTACATAGACTGTGAAATTTTATAAAATTCAGGTACCTGTAAAGTCCACCTCTTATAGGCCTTTCCTAACTCTATCTTATATTGGGTGGCATCTAGGTCTCTTACCATGACGGAAGGGCATTATAAAATCTGAGAGATTGGGCCCTGAAACTCTCAATAATGCGCTGGAAGAGCACCATTCGACACTATATTACTTGCCCTCTTGTATTGTATGTATGCCTATCAGAGTTGAGGCTAAATTTATCCAGGTTCTTTTGACATAACACAGACTTCCAGGAATACATAGAAGGAAGAGTCAAAATTTTATTCTCAATAAAAACATGGTCTACAATGATACGGGGCTTCATTGTTTAATATTCTAATGGCTCTCTTCTGTAGCAGGAAAAGTTTACCAGCCAAAGGACTATTTCCCACAAAATTTTACCATAGGCTAGGGACTGTGTATAATCGCAAAGTAAACTGTTTTCAAGACCTCTATTGTCACACTTCCAGCCACCTTTCTCAACATAAATGCAACTCTCCATAAAGGATGCCTAGACTTAATCTATACGTAGCTATGAGTTATAAGGTTCTTGTTTTTATTGAGATAACAAGGGAGAGACGAATGTTGATAAAGATCTATCTGTCTCATCACTATATACAGTTATCGTCCGAGATGGAAATTGGAACAGATGGTTCCCCTCACCTAAGACGTTGCCAATTCGTCAGGTTTATTATAATATAATTGACTAGCCGTCAGGCTCGCTTCGCTCGCCATATCCGTCTAGCCAGGGGGCACCGCCCCCTGGACCCCCGACTGGATCGTCCAAGAATGAGATCAGCAGGCTCGCTTCGCTCGCCTGCATTTTTCATTTGTAGGACGATCATATGTTAGGACGATCCAGTCGGGGGTCCAGACTAAACGTCTGGCTAAACGGATATGGCGAGCAAAGCGAGCCTGACGGCTAGTAATATAATATTCCCAGGAATAGCTCTGATTGAAGTAGCAGTGCTCAATCAATTTTTCCGCGATAAATGCCTTTCAATCTTCAACTTGGTGCCAACCTAACAAAGTCAACTCAACTTAATGCCAACCTGACAAAATTATTAATTTAGTTACCAGTTAACAACTGTTTCGAAGAGGTACTCTCTCTAGATTATAAATTATATTAACATATGGTATGGACATTTTTCAATTATAATTAAGAGAATAAGAAGAATATACATGCTAAAAGACGAACTTTAAACCCTTAAAAACCACCCTTAGAGTTAAAATATTGCCAAAAGATTTCTTAGTGCGCCTCTAAAGGGCCAACTGAACATATCTACCAAATTTGAACGTTTTTGGTCCGGTAGATTTTTAGTTCTGCGAGTGAGTGAGTCAGTCAGTCAGTCAGTCAGTCAGTGAGTGCTATTTCGATTTTATAGATTGCAATTCAAATAGCTGTGAACAACGCTGATCAACTATTATTTGACAACGTTGCACTTATCTGTTCCAATTTCCATCGGACTATTTTTGTGCAGTTGACTATGCACCTAATAGCAGAGCTTTGTCGGGGATCAAAATAAGGAACAATAATTACAGTCTAAATGACAATGATTTATTCAGTTTGTACTGTGGACGGTTTAATTGGAATATTACCATCATTAAAGGCTTGAAATTCTACAACCTTACAGGTCTAATAAAAGATGAAGATTTTAAATTTATTCAGTATCCCATGTCCTGAGTGTTTCTAAATAGAACGCAATTTATATGGTTAAGAACCCGTAAATTCCAACCATTTCAATTTCGAGAGCGCAAAAAATTTCATTCAATGTTAGAACAATTATCCTGGTGTGCTCAACGAACCAAGAATTAACTATAGTGAGGTCCACGTTATAAGGCAGTGGAGAAAGATAGGAGAACAGCGTAGCCGATTGTCTGCCTTGCCACTGCCTTCTATAGAGGTAACGTGGACCTCACTATAGTTTCTCTACTTTTCTATAGTGAGATGAATTTCGAACTGTCAGAATTCCTTATATAAATAAATTCAATGCATCCCATTACACAAATGTATCTATATATATAAAAGCGAAATAGCACTCACTCACTGACTGACTGACTGACTCACTCACTCACTCACTCACTCACTCACTCGCAGAACTAAAAATCTGCCGGACCAAAAACGTTCAAATTTGGTAGGTATGTTCAGTTGGCCCTTTAGAGGCGCACTAAGAAATCTTTTGGCAATATTTTAACTCTAAGGGTTGTTTTTAAGGGTTTAAAGTTCGTCTTTTAGCATGTATATTCTTCTTCTCCCAATCTCTTAATTATAATTGAAATTTCCATATCATATGTTACTATAGAACTATAATCTAGATAGAGTACCTCTTCGAAACAGTTGTTAACTGGCAACTAAATTGATAATTTTGTCAGGTTGGCATTAAGTTGAGTTGACTTTGTTAGGTTGGCACCAAGTTGAAGATTTAAATGCATTTATCGCGGAAAAATTGATACTTCAATCCTGGGAATATTATGCTACTAGCAGTCAGGCTCGCTTCGCTCGCCACATCCGTTTAGCCAGACGTTTAGTCTGAACCCCCGACTGGATTGTCCTAACATGATAAAAATGCAGGCGAGCGAAGCGAGCCTGCTAATCTCATTCTTGGACGATGCAGTCGGGGGACAAGGGGGCGGAGCCCCCTGGCTAGACGGATATGGCGAGCGAAGCGAGCCTGACGGCTAGTACTGTATATACAGTAAATCCCACTATACAGCCATTGTTTCCTTCCTCCTAATAATGTAGAAGGTTCTGGGTTCTTAATGATAGATGCCGGAAAGTGAAAGCCATCTTTTGATTAAAAATAGTCGGTTGTTGAGATAATTTATTATATTTCCTAGGATGCAATTAGTAGTTGGGTGGAAATCAGTTGAATTCGTGCTGTTTTCAATCAAAAAGTATGATTATTTGAGTTGTTTTGATTGTTTTCAATCGAAAGTATGGTTATTTGAGTTGAAATTATTTAGCCTATAGGTGCCGTAACTTAATTATTTTAGTAGTAACCATGATTTTGTTGAGGAAGTGAATAGAAATTGAAGACTAATTTTTGAAATTCTCTGGATTCAATGATTTTGTGGTAATCAGTTCTCTTTAAAATTTGTTTTTCTATAGTAAGGTTCACGTTATAATGACAGTGGAGGAAGATAGAAGAACAGCTTTGCCGATTCTCTAACTTGCCATTGCCCTCTATAGAGGATAGCTGATACCGGTTTATCTGTAAAAAGTATAGAGCTATCTACGTTTTCCGAATGATGGACAAGAATAGCAATACCATTGCTAATCAAACACTTGTCATTATAACGTGGACAACACTATAGACTTTTCCTTCTTCTTTTTGCTTTTCTCTTACGGTTTTTGTAGGATGATCAACATGTTTCTAGTTTTTCAATTATTGTGGACCTAATAGTTTTTTTCTGTTGTCATTACAATCAAATTCATACATAACAATTTGAAGACTAAGGAACAGTTCTGGAGATCAGAACTGAAGTGATGTTCACTATATAGGGTCAGCATCTAATCAAAATTGTTTTGCTTGTAAAATTATCATTGTTTGTCATTAGACAAAGCAGATTACGCTAGGTCTATTTATTTCCAACTCCAAATCCTTTGAAGCCTTTTCTTCTCTATGGTTATGGTGAAGTGCTTCATGTAGAAGTGTGATTTAATAATTGAAGTATTTTCTTGGAAAATAACACACTATTGCAACACCAATTATGTTAATATATACCAAGTCGGAATACCCTCTCAACATTTATTTTCACACAACATATTTCGAACTTTCAAGTGGGAATCTATTCTTCCTACAACTTCTCGTGTAACATTTCTCTATGTTCTGAAAACTCATCATGATTTTTGGGCAGGGAACCGATAATCTAATAAAATTGAAGGTAGAATTCTTCAGAAGGTAGAATTCTTCAAAAGGTAGAATACAGTATGGATGAAGCTCTACGATTGGTAACTAGCTGTCGACCAATGAAGGCTGAGTTCGACTGCTATTGGCCGAGACAAGACATGCCCAATTGCCCAAGTACTCCAAATATAGTCATGAGAACCGTTAAACAACAAATTAAAGTAAACTTCCTTACTAGTGAAACCAATTGGATAATATCTAATCAAAGCCACTAATCTATCGATCTATAATGATATAATAAGGAAAGAATAATTGGCTTATACAATACGGGATAGAAAATTCACGAATGACGCATTGTCACGTCTCAACTACTCAACTGATTGACCTAAAATTTCACATATAATGCCGGTTCACAAAAGCCGGTTAAATTTTAATCGTGATTAATTCCACAAGAACCAATAAGAGAAACCGTCTTTTCAAAAAAGCCTTCTCTGATTGGGTCTCGTAAAATTAATCACGGCTTTTGTGCAACCGGGCCATAGATTCTGAATTTACCGAGGATGGTTATAGGCCTATTATCAATTCTTCAAGATTCCATTAGGTCAAGTTCTCAGTTAGTCAAGGTTAATTGGACCCTTGCGGAGCATGGGTTACCTGCTAGTAGATAATAAATCAATTTCAGAACGTAGATAATAAATCAATTCCAGAGATGATGTAGCAATGAGATTAATTCAAATTTATATTACTCATAGTAATTGAATGGATGTATGAAATCATTATGATTTCAAGTTGAAATTGATTAGAAACTCAGATTTTATCTAGCATCTTTAAAATTGCAAATACTGTCTACTGTAATGAAATGGAAGTCTTCACATCGCTTATCACAATAATTATTGTCGAATTGACGTAGTTTGGCAATTAAAAATGTGTACATTCTTGGATTATGAAAGATATGTAAGCTGCTGTATTATTACTTTATTTCTCACCTGACAGAAAATACTTATTGACGTATCAGGAAATAAAAATCTAAGTATGTTTTTTCACAACGTTTAAACATCTTAGTGCCATTTTCAAATGAGAATCACCAAAAAGTAATATTGTATGTATCTTACATTTATTACCATTATAATTTCCACATGGAATTGACCATTACATTTAAACATGATAATTTCAACTATCTTGGTAATGATGTAACATATGATACAGATATTGATGTATACAATAAAATTTCAAAGTTTCAGAAAATATGTGGCCACTATACATAGAAACCTCAAAAATAAATCAAGACAAGAAACCAGAATAAAGTTCTATAATAACATTGCAGTTCCGACTCTCTATATGGAAGTGAGAATTGGATTCACACACGTAGAATGAACAGTCGAATTCAAGCTGCAGAAATGGTTTCTAAGGAGTGTATTTGGCTGCACTAGAGTTGATAGAATAAAACCTGATATAAGACAGGGTTTATGGTTGCTCCTCTACATGAAAGAATTATTCAAATAGACGCAACTGGTGCAGTCATTTGGATAGAAGCCACCTGGAAGAATTCCCGTTGTAGTCCAAAACTATAGACCTACAGGAAAAAGAGATGTAGGGAGACCAAGAAAGAGATGGGTACCGGAACAGGTTCATTAATAAAACTAATCCCTGAAGTGAAGATGATGATGATGAATTTCCACAGAGGAGTAATTGACGTGAGGTTTCTTTATACAGTAATTATTATTATATTCACAGTAGAGTAGTTTCTTGAAAGCCACGTGTTCCACACTGGAAGGAAACGTAATAAAAACGCCGCTAAAAACGAATTAATAAAAATGCCGCTAAAAACGAATAGCTAGAAAATTGACCATTTATAAGCAGCAGAAGGACGAGAAAGTTAGAAGATGATCAATTCACTC
>NW_024090253.1:0-81642 GCF_014356525.2 Nilaparvata lugens | reverse complement strand
TTCAGTGATAGAACGCTTTGGGCGCTATTTTTCATCTAGGATTTATCGGATTTTTCATATAGGATTTCTCAGTCACGTTTTGGTATTTCCGAGAAACATGTCAGGCCAATAATGTACCGGATTTCTCATAAATGATAATCAATCCTAATCAAAAAGCAAGCGAACAAGCTCCATCAAAAAACAACTGTGTTTGGAAACATGGAGGAAAAATACTGAGGAATGATTCATTTTAAACTCGGACATTACTCATGTTGGATTAGTGTGTTGAAAACATGTGAAATGGAGCATATCACGCTTGTGATTCACAGTATGTTATAAAATACGATTTATTTATTTCTTCTAGATTGGACTAGCCTTCTTCGAATATGAGAACAGACTCCTCTATTAGAGCTTTTTCAATTGTTCAAGATGATAATATAATAATAATAATACTGAAGTTGATACCCACATAAGCTCTCAGGCTTGTGCGTGGGTAATGAGTGAGAGGGATGATGATGAGAGATGACGACTACTTTCTAGGTAGTCGGGACCGACGGTTTATAGTCTTACAAACAAGAGAAAAAGAAAACTGGGTAAATAAATTCCCTAAAACAATACACATTTCAAAAATAGTGATACATGATGAAAAATATGTCACAAGCACACAATTCTTTACACAACAATGGATAGATTTTAGAAAGTTAAGTTTTATCAACAATTTAAAGATTAGGGAAATAAGCTACTATTTCAACTTCTAATATTATTTCAGAAAAAATAAAATTTAAATGACTATGGAAAAGATGGTTAAGTTAAGATTGCTTCATAGAAGAAATTTACTGAATATTACACAAAGACAGAAAGAATCGAAAATTGAAAAGATTAAGGGCCAAAGAAAATAGGCTACAGGAAAGAAAAAAGATACAATTATGTACTCTTACCATACGTAGTATTTACGGTCATTGCTATTCTGAATCCCGGCATGACACAGATTCCTAATCATTGTGTGTTGGGGAATACCTTTCATCATGTGACTCACTGTCATCATCTTGTAACTAAGCAACTTGAAACAACCTTTGAATACTAACACATCAATGGTGACTTTGCGTTTTGTTTTCTTCAATAGCATGATTTTATTCATGGTTCATTAGTTTCAACCAAGCAGTTTTGCCTACAAAAGTTCGTCCATGTTCACTTGAGAATGCATTGCATACACCTTCTCAATTTCAGTTGAAAGTTGAAACTCATAACACTTGACTCAAAGCAAGATTCATTTTGTTTACATTTTTCTAACCTCTACAGAAACCTGTCTCATGTAATCATTCATTTTGTTTACAATCTTCCTAATTTTGATGTAGTAATCTGATCCATAGAAACATTTGATTTGTTTACTGTTTTCCTAACCTTCAATGTAGCAATAGTACTTTCTTGATAGTCGACTTTCAATGAAGACAACTCCCCCAGGTAGCACAGAAACGTTGAAATAACGTTAGAAACACGTAAACCTTAACGTTGAAAAGACGTTTAAATTCAACGTTGAAAACACGAGAAATGTCCGCCGTTTCCACATATTTCAACGTGAATAATAGTTGAAAAAACATGTAACAACCATTATTTTCAACTATAAATAGACGTTGAAAGCACGTCGTGACAACCATTATTTTCACCATAAATAGACAATAGACGTTGAAAGCACGTTGTGACAACCATTATTTTCAACTATAAATAGGTTGAATTAGCCATACTTTTGAACCGGTACCTTATCAATTACATGGTAATATTTCTAGAATCATTTGAAAAGAGATGAAAATACGAAATCATATTTCCATTTATTTTCATATGATTTCATGTAACAGAAAATTACCCTGCAATGCGGTACATTGGTAAGTTGACATAAAAACACAACAAAAAAACCATATTCATCTCTTTTCTGTATAGGGCTACTTTTTATAGAAATGGAAAGGAAAATAAAAAATCTCAGTATCCTTTTTGAATTATTTAATCACTATTATTAATCATTATTTAAATGATTCAAAAGGATACTGAGATTTTTATTTTTCTTTCTATTTCCATATTACTTCAATTTTGATCCCAAAAATAGTATGATGAAAGGTGGTTTAAAGAACTAAGATGGTTACAACCAAATTACCATGGTAATTTAATATACTCTGCCAAGCTCAAAACATTTATGTCTGTAAGAAACATAAATTAAAACTATTATTTCAAGAATTCAGCAGTTGTTAAAAATCTTGAATTTTTAGTATGATAATTTATCTGTGGTGAGCAAAATAGCTCAATTCTTTCTAGCAAATAATATAGATCATCTAATTTTTTACTTGACATTTATGCCAGGTTTAAACTATGCCAATTGGCAAAACAATAATAATTGTCAATTAGTTTTTATTTAGTTACGCCTATATGATGGTTCTAGAATTAAAAGATTCAATTGATACTTTACACCAGCTATAAATTTCAGGGACAATAGATTGTCTTGTCAATTGGCATCGTATAACCCCGCCTACATTTTAGTTTTCAGGTATGATGATAGTTTGTGATTTATGCAATAGAGAAACAATATTTTATTACAGTGTTTCAATAGAAAGGGACTTTCAAAATAACTTTCACTTCATTTCATAATACTTTTTAATACCGACGAAATTAGATTGTTTTTTACTTTTTTCTCCACTGAAAATACTCTGACTGTCGCATATTTTAGCCAATCCTTAATAGCGTCTCCAATTTGGGTCTCAATGCCCACAGTCGACCCACAAGATTTTTGATAGAATCTGAAACATAAGGTAATATCAATTTTAATAAGAAATTCTATAATATGAAGGCAGATGAAATTTTGCCACCACTAGATTTATTATTTGATACAGATGTTGCATGGTTAAAAGGGAATTACTTTTAACAACAAGTACAGAAATTTTTCTCAAGTGCACATCTATAATGTTATACATCTATATTTGTTATACACATTGATATTTTGAATCACAAGGCGAGATGATGACTGTTTTTTAGATAAAAAATAGTCCATTACTATACAATAGTCAGACGAGAAAGTCACGCCAGCTGTTCGTTCAAACATTCAAACGAACTAAGAATAAAGTAAGAATATTGGGTTTCCAAATTTTGTACCATAGACGAATTTTAACTTGAAATACTCCTCTTTCATTAGGCCTATAGAAGTAAACAAATAAGCTCTATATAAAAACGGTAGAAAATTTATTTTTTAGATTTATGAGTAAAATTCATAGTTACTGTGGGTACATACTTAGTTTTATGAAAAAAAAAAACAGTGTATCCCAATATTTCAACCATTTTTTATGGCCTACTAAATTTTGTAAACTAGACCAAAAGTTTAAAATCACAATGAAATTAATCAAAATATCCTTGACATATATGGTTGTAAACATGCATAAATTAATTGAAAATTTAATTTTAAAAGAACAAGTTTAGCTAAATTCGTCACCATGGAATGATGATATTTGGAAAATGTTAATATTTGTGAGCTGAACTCCGGACACCCGTTTTCAATTTCTTGGATCACCGAGTTTAATTAATGAACTTGTTAAAAGCAATCACTTGTGTTAAGTGATTCATATTTTATTAAGTTCAGTGTTATTATATTAAGTTCGATGGAATTTCTCAACACAAGCAGTCCTGTGACAAACAATACGGACATAGATAGCATAATGAAAATATTTGTGCAGGAATCAAAGTATATAGTACTATTTGAAGTTAAGTAGTAGGCTACATGTAAATACTTAAACCAGCTTATTGTATATATTAATTTTTAATAATTATATTAAATTAGAGCCCTCTAATTTAAAAATAATAAATACTAACCCTAACCTCAAATGTAAACATAATTATGTTCAACACACAATATTTGTTTTGAAGTTTTGACAATAAATCACAAACAATCTCATCTTTTAAATAAGAATAATAAATTAAATAAACTTACCAAGTCAAAGTGGAATAGGTAGACTCTTCTAAAGAGTTCACAGCTTTCATCAACGTGATGAGAATTCAAACATGAAATGGCGTTGATCAGTCGATCGTCGTTGATAGATCGTTTTTGTGTAAGGACTACTGTAGCGCTGTGAGTGGTGGAATGGAAGCTCGTTTTCAACGTGTTTTCAACAATAGATCAACCGTTGAAAACAATGTTGCATTTAAAACGTTGAAAAATTCAACCGCTAACGGTTATTCAACCTCAAAACCAAATTTCAACGTTGGAAACACGTAGGTGTGCTACCTGGGCCCTACCTACTTCTTTACTCAATTCTACTATCTCATTAGGGTTGATTTTTTCAACAACAGTAACTAGGCCTACATTGTCAGAAACTTCAATGAGTTGCTTGTATCTTAACATTACTATCTTCATTATTATCTTTCAATGTTTCGTGTGCATTTTTCAATAGAAGGTATACTAACCTGCTCTAGTCTTATATTAGTACATTCTTGCTTCATATCATCAAACCTAGCATCAAATTAGCATTTTGCTCATCAATCTAGCATTTTGTTCATCAAATCTAGCATTTTGCTCATCAAATCTAGCATTTTGCTCATCAAATCTAGCATAAACTTAGCATTTTGCTCATCAAATCTAGCATCTAGCTTATCAACCTTTGTGTTAAGAAGCTATAAGATTCAGATCATTTTTAATGTTTGCCATTTTGTAATATGCACTGATTCAGTAAACTTGATCTCTCTTGAACCGACTTCCACTCAGCAACAAACCATCATAACCTATCAAGATATCTATCCTACCAATATTTTTTTATAACCCAGGATATATTTTGTAGTTTGAGTCCCACCAGGGGTACCATTTGCCGTGCTACCAATTTTTCCTTAAACGGTTGGAATAGCATTTAACACCTATCAACCTAAGAATAGTTGTCGGCTCCAATAAAATAGATTCTTGATAAACTGTGAATGGATCTATTGCCTATGAATGAGAAATCCAGTTTTCAGAGCAAATTAACTTATAATCTTCAGATGAAATTACACAAATACACAAAGAAAAAATATATATTAAGCCTAATTATTTCAGAGTTATTACGAACTAAAATACTTATCTAGTCTACAGTTGAAACACAGTGGCTATTGGCTTGACTATACAAAACAGCTAAATCTGAACAAAACAGCACGTAAAAAATTATATAAAACTCAATTTAAAACATTAATAAACGAAAATGATTTAGAGCAAAACTCCACGACAACACTTGTAGCCAGCCATTTTTCTAGAGAAGGAACAGGAAAAGACAACAAGTTGCAAGTCACGAAGCCAACGCCTCCAACATTACAGACACGTCACCAAAATTATAACTTACAAGTTTAGAATTCCATTCTACATCTGTTTCCAATAAAACTTTATTTTAAAATGTTATTTTAAATTTTTATACATATATTCTATTTAAATAAACGATTTATCTAGTAATATGTTAACCCTGCCTCGGTGACACCATGGAACAATGCAACAAACATTTACGATAATAAATTCTCCGTCAAAAAGTTTGTCCGTCTATTGATACTCTGACATTTACTATAAGTTCCATAGATCTCGAATTGAAGATTCGATTCCAATGTGAGAAAAAAATGTAATATTACATAGGTTAAAACGGTTCTGAGTACAGCGAATCACAGAGTCCCAAAAGAAGTCGAAATTTGATATCCATTTCCAATCTATGACATTTGAGTCAAAACAAAGCCTCTGGCAAAATAAATAACTGAATTCTTGTAAAGATTAATAAATCTATCGAGAATGGATGCCTTACCAAACACTTATGTTCAACAACTGTCTAATTATGATCTTTCAAAACAAAGAAGTATGATATCTCATTCCAATATTCCATCTTCAAGGGTTACCGTGCTTTGTTTTCTGGTTATTGAAAGTAGAACTTATCTAGTCCCAAATTGTATAGAAGAATCCTCTCCTTGATTTGCAATGAATATATCGAGTATCAATATGAATTTTCAATACAAAAACTCCAATACAAAAATAAATAAATACGATTAAAATGAATGATGTTTTAATTAATATTATATACTTGATCAACATGAAATTAATCAGTATGTATAATATCATTTCATGTATTTTTTGCATACATCCATTCTCCTGAATAGGCTACATCATTTTAATTTTATGTGAATAACATTTACAACAGTTTTGCATCACAATATTTCATTGTGATTAGTCATTATAGTTTTTTATCATGTTATCCTTTGTTTTTTTTTTAGATTTTTTGCTCATTTCCAATCTCTTGATGAATGATTCGATAATTCCATTGAGTGTTTGATTTAATGTGAACTAATAAAATCTTGAGCTTGGCATTCGAGGCTCAAAAATAGCTCAACATTACAGCAGGCTACCCACAAAATTTTACATCATAATAACTTAGTTATTGTAATAAATAAAATTATTTATATATCATATTTTAAACTTTTTACTCCATTTATAATATTTCCCTCGCTCCCAATCTCCTGATGAATGGATACATTCATTCGATAATCCATTGATTGTTCCCATCGATAAATTGGCATGAGCTTGGTATTCTAGGCTCAACAAAAGCCCAACATATTATTTTTTGAATGCTCTAAGCATCGTATGTTTCAAGTGTTATGAGATGTGCTAATTTATTCTATTGCAGAAGTATGAGACATTTTCTACAACTTTTTGCAGTCATTCATATCTGATCAACATAATAATATCAAGATTATAATTTTGCAAGATCATGTATGAATACATTATTTTATAATATCTTTGACATTGTAATCCTCATCAAAAACCTGTATAAGTTATTATATTTCATTAAAGCCTAATATAAGCTTCTAAGCATTTATATCAGTACTCACAAAAGCTCCATGATAATATAATATCTTCATTATATACTCAAATAATTAAATTTCGTAAATCAATATACTTGTGACTCGTGAAACATGAATACAAATTTCTTGAGTTCTTTTAATCTATTAAATACAATAATTATTGAATTAGTTTTTTATTGTACATAATTTCTCTACGGAAAGTATAAAACATACAGCAAATCTCTTGCAGTTATTGAAGGCTTGATGAACATGAAATTATCAAGTACTTGGGATATCTGTCAGAGTTGTTTTTTAATGCATCCCCCTTCTGAATAAGGTACCTTTGAAGTTTGAACCTTTGGATCCTTGAATCCGTCCCTCAAATACATAAACATAAATAGGGTACATTATTCTTAATTATTCTTCTGACAACATAGGCGTACGTACCCAAGGTACCTAGAATAGGGTATTGGCCACGAGCATCTCGATCTATTAATGATCAGATTCAGATGATCGGTGTGACGTCATTGGTGCTCTAAATATCTATTCTTCCTATCTTTTCAATGTTAAATTGAGCAACTTTGTGAGTCTTTTTTTTATTCAATGAAAATGAATCATACATTGAAAAGTATTCCTTCAAATAAACTTGATAATTATTCTATAAGACAAGTGAACGGTTGAATGCATGTTTGAAAGACTACGAAAGGATGACAATATCTTCAACCAACTTGGAGGGCAATTCTATTCTAGAAATTAAACTTTCATACACTTAAAACAGGATGATGAGTGGTGAATTCCAATCCTTTTCAATCTCCACATTATTATCCTATAACCGGAGATATATTAGTTGGGCATATTTAAACATATTTTTCAAATTGAATTTATTCATTTTATTATGCATTTATGATGTGAGTGTTATACTATCACTCCATACTCTCTTTTGTTTCATATTGGGGCTTGCTACAACATGGAGTGTGAGTGATGTATATGTGATAACAATTATGTTTCTAGATTGTGCCTTGGTCAATGAGTAGAAATAATTTTGAATACAAAGTTCTTTATCGAAAATTCAAATGAAATTCAATTGTTAATCAATCCGATTGATTGTTCAAAACAAAAAAAAAATCATCAAATTAATATCATAAGGAAGGAAAGTGGTGCGCTTACCATCTTCATCCATTGATCATGTACATTCTCCTTCTGATGGAATGCCCTGCACTAACAACCATGCATTATTCTCTGAACCGCTCTTGATTAAATTTTTTTCATCAAATTAATATTAGCTCTTTCTTCATTATGTCTTCTGCATTGATATTGGTATTAGAATAAGTTTTGAAAGGATAAATATTGGTTGAGTTTGCAGAAGAATATCACATTGAACAAAGGAAACAGCTCAAATGTGTACAACGTAATGAATAACGAGAAAGCTCAAGATAACTATTTAAGTATTCAAGCCAAGCCTAATTATTATGATTATAAAACAGTGATTGAAAAACTATAGGCCTATATTATCATTCAAAGTATTACTAGAAGAAAAAGGCTACATTCTGTACCTTTTTTCCACTTTATAATTGTTGAGATATCCTTTGAAGCCGTTCATCTTTTCAAATGTTGCCAAATTAAATCTATTCATTCTTTTTACGAGTATCCCTCCTCGTAGTATCGAATGAGAGTTCTCTATCTCCAAACCGGTATGCCCTTACATTATCGAGCATTCTGGAAGATCTAAGAGTTCAAAAGTGATGAATTTGTAAAAAACATTGATGATTAATATTGTACAAATCGTAAGAGATGTCGATGGGACTTGAAAGTTATGCATATTTTTTAGAAAAAGACTTACAAAGTTGCTCGAGGGAAATAAAGATAAATATTGTATATGGCCTTAACATACAACTATCACCTGCCTAAAGTATGTGGATATTTGTATATCATTTTTTCCTGAATTGAGAGTGCACTCCTAAAGGATTAAAGATGTTGATGTTTTCACGTTCTTAATTCTTTATTCAATAATCGATTCATCAAATGCATTAGCATTGAGTAATTGAATTACAAGAGAGCCAGGGATAGCATGTTAATTTTCAATAAGAAAGCAACAGGTATTCGATGTGCAGGCTCTTACAAAATCGATCATTCTGAAAGATCCAGCCGTCCAAAAGTATTTTATTTCTAAAAAAAAAGAAAAAAAATACTTTATAAATCGTAGGGAATGTCGATGGGACTTGAAAGTTATGTGCTTTTTGAGAAAAATACTTACAAAGTTGCTCAATTTAACATTAAAAAGATAGGAATAATAGACTTTTAGAGCACCAATGACGTCACACCGACCAGCTGGTTCGGATTTGTTACTGCGCATCTTTTCGTGGCCACTACCATGTATTCTAGGTACATTGGGCGTACCTATGTACGCCTATACGCCTATACGCCTATACGCCTGTATGCATGTATCATGTTAGGGGAAGGGTCAAGCTACTTATAGATGTCATGGTGCGAGGGGAGTGAACAAGGCCGTCGTGTTCTTCTAAGTCGCCCAAGGCAAAACTTTTGTTAACCATAAGACACAAGAAATGAATTGAGAGGGAGATTGAACTTGGTATAGAGTGGTTCGAAAGTTGTCCCACCAAAATTGTCAAAAACAGTGACTCATATACATGACGGTCGCGTGGGTAAGGCGACCGGGATGGTCGCCTTGGGCGCCGTGGCCTGGGGGGCACCTCGGCATCATAAAAAACTGTATTTTTGCCCAATTTTAGATTTTAACAGCTTGTGACAGTGGATGATCTCCAATCTTCTCCTGAATAATAAATATACTGTTCACTGGTTGTGAACAGACGAACATCTGACGCCTGCGTGCAATGTGAGTGGGCGTAGTTGATTGCGCGGAGTACATTGTGTCGTATTTTGACTGTCAGAAAGCACCTGATTATATATTATCATCATAGTAGATCAATGTAAAATAATAAGTTACAGATTACTATAGTATTTGTTGTCTAAAGCGATTTCTTTGGAAACAGGAGCATGTGATGTTTGCTGATCTCATGTCATGTACGGTACTCAAGTAGAGGCACCAGAAAATTCTCCGAATTTGAGAATAGGCTATTGTTTTCTCATTCTAAACATTTTTATCCTCTCCAATTGGCTCATAGCGAGCGAAGTGTTGAGTTTAATTCAAAAAGTTCAACAGCAAAGACATTTTCACAAACTTGTGGGCTGCACAATTCAATTTCCTGACAATTCCTGTGGCTAGTGCAGAACGTAGTTTTAGCAAAGTCAAACCTATTAAAATGTATTTGCGCTTTACAATGTGTCACGTGGTAATTTAATACCACCAAATATTTTAAAATGAACCAATGAAATTTAATAGAATTATTTGTTTACATTTTGAAAAGAATTAGTCGATCTTGGATAAATCGATAATTATTAGAATCAATACTGAACGAATCAGCTGATTATTCGATCAACCAGTATAACAGGTTGAATTATATAAAATTTACTCATAAAGGATATATTATGTATACTAAAGGAAGTCGATGTGTAGAAATACGAACAACTATTATCTCTGTATAAATATTTATTATAATCTAAAAAAGCATGATAAATCAAGAGTATACAAAACTCATATAAAAAAAACTAAATGTATTAAATCGCATGTTATGATTTATTTATGAAATCAATTTAAGATAAACACTCCATATATTTGTATAAAAACTCTTTTTTATTTAATTTTTTCTATTATAAAGTCGAGGAAGCCCTGATTCCCAAGGCAACCAATTGTATTGAGTTTATTAAATTGAAGGCCAATCAGAGAGTAGCTTACAGAATTATTTGTAGAAGAGACAAATTTTTCTGAAAACCTCCTTCTTCTGGCTTAAGATCCTGACCTGAGAGGATGCACATCAAGTTTAGGGTTCTTTCTTCCTCTTTTTAAAATTTTAAAACTATTAAGCCAAACCCTTTTTTAATGTGAAGTATTTGTATTAAATGTTAAATTATCTGTGAACTCAGTGCTGTCAAAGAGTTCGTAATTTGTAACTATTCCCCATAAATATATCTTTAATTTGGAAAGGAACTTATAAGAATCTGGACCACGCGTTAGCCCAGCAGTGACGAAAAGGAGCCTACCTAATTAATTATTGGAAATAATTAATTCAATCCACGAGACCGTCAAGAACTTCAGTTCAGTGAGTGATAAGTCAAACGAGCTCGTTTTAGGTTTTCTACATACAGTGGGGGAATTAATAAAAAAGCGCTATTCAAATTAACTTGAATCAAATAAAAAGTCACCACGTGTTGAATAATATCACATAGTTCATAAGAACATTTTATAAATTTATTTAATATATGTAGGAAGCTTACTTCCATGCACAGCCCGAATTCATATAAATCCCTGAGATCTCATGTTTGAATATTAATTTATTAATTATAATTTTGTTAATTGAACAAAGTATATCATATCAAACTTATAGACCGAACAGGTTTTTTTGTTTGCAGAATTTTGTATTGCTTGGAGGTCTAAGTATCAGTATTAAATATAATATATTCATGAATTTGAAACTCACTATTGTGAATATCAGCAGAGCCTGTGATAATTATTCAGATTTTAGAAAACATTTCATTAAGTAAATTATAGATATATCGAATATTTTATGCACATATTTTTTATGGGAATATATTTTGTGTTTTATGTCAGCATACAAACTCATAAAGTTTTTTATTATATCCTAACTCATCTCGTGATATACAGTTTGAGCTGTTTCAATACCAACAAATATTTAGCAGCACTTGAATTTATTGAATCAATTAATCTTAATCTTATTCAGAGCACTCAATATTTATCATCCTTTGATGATATTCATTTTATCTGCCAAAACAAGTATATTAAAAAATTATATTAATAAGGTTCCAGTTATCTCATATAAGGATCCAGAGAGCTTCAAGAACTGGCGTTGTAAGTTCTAAGGAATTTTGGAAGGGTATATTGGTGAATACTTGTATTCATGACGAGCGTTTTAAGAATCAACTAGAAACAACTATAGTTGGTCCTTATCATTCTCTAGTGGTACATGGTTACTGATAATCAGTCATCAAATATTCTTCTAATTTTCTCACTGGTATTCTCCAAGAACATCATAGAAGCAGCGGTAAGAATTATCAATCACCAGTCATTGAACCTTATGGTGATTATTTGTATTTGTAAAATTCATGTATCTACCACTGAGCTAGAGCTGAGGTTTGAACCCAGTAATTTTGCAAGCAGGACGGCCTTAATTTTTTGTGAATTTATTCGCAAAAGAGGGAATTTAAAGACTGCTCTTATAAATATCAGAAACATCATATCATCTGTGAAGGATTTACAATTCACAACTTCACATAATGGCACCCAACCAGTGGAGCGTGATGAAAAGCTTACCTACTCTATCTTACTATCAATGATTAATGAAATTATTGATAAAACTGAAAGCTGCAAGAAGTATAATCTAAAGTCGATTCGACAAGATATATCTGATGATCTATTGTAAGTTTCTGGCTAAAATAATTGAGTTGCTCTTCAAATTGAAATTTTTCAAGCTGCATAAATACAGACAAACTGTATCACACGAGTTTGATAACATAATTCTCATAATAGAGACAAAATTGGACGGAAATTTCCATAAAAGTTATAGTAAAAATTTGATTTTGATCTTTGAATCTGGATATTGTATGCTGACCAGGGGTATAGATTATTTGGAATATAATCGCATAGCTATTGTTAAGGAAGATAAAACCCTACCTAAAATTTTAAGAACTATATTAGTGTAATCTATCTATGTCAGAAGTCATACCTGTCACTTGAAGGTCTTTTCGTAATACATGTACATGACACTTGAAACTTTTAACACCACACAATTTTATCCAGAATAGGCACTATCACTAAATCCATTTTAATATTTCTGAAATTTGGCAGTACACTTGGCACTTTATTCGAAGTATTCCATAATAACATCACCATGAACCAGTCGCCAGCTAACTCACAAATTTCCTACTTCAGCGACCACCCCCAAAACTATGTAGCTACGACACCGGCCAACCAACAACCCCAGGACAATGCTGCGGAGACCCCACGGGAGAGAGAAGGAGGCAGTGTATGCTCCATCAATTTCGACCCGCAAAATTTGGCCCAATTGTCTTCTACGAAGATCGATAACGTCGTCGATGAGATTAATTCCGATGAGAGTCCGGCTGAGGGAGATGAGAGAGTGAGGGCGTCCAACCTGATACCGATGTCTTCGCAGATCGCTCCAAGCGTCGCCGAGGGAACGGAGAGTGCCGCCAACCAATCCCCATCCGATGTAGCCAGTCAACCGCCATCCGCCACCGCCAACCTAGAAAATCGCAACACTACATTAGACTCTTCAGTCGGTTACATTACCAATCTTATAACAAATGATTCTACAAACGAACTCAAACTCATGCTTAGTCAAATCCTAGCAAGACAGGATAACGAAGCAAAAGCAAACCGGGAAGCTATGCAGAAAAATAGTGAAGCTATCAATGAGAATATTACCAAGGTCCTACAAGAAGAGATCAAAACAGTCAGACAGGATGTCAAGGCTATGGATGAAAAGTTTTCTAGCTTCAGGGAGGAAGTGAGAAATATAATAGATACAAAAATAGTTACGCAATCTGCAGTCATCAAAAAGCTAGAAACTCGTATAGATGACGTCACCTGTCAAATAAATGAACAGTTGGATGACATACCAAAGGAAGTTGAAAAACAGGTGGACGTATTGGGTAAGGAGCTAGGCACCACCATCATGTGAACTGTCAGGGAAAAGGTGTCAGAAAACAAGAGTGAGATGGAGTCAAAAGTGGAGGAAAATAATAATAAAATAGCAAAAATAGTCAAGGAACAAAGTAACGTACAAGCAAGTATATCAAATTTAGCTAGCGGAGGAGGGGGCAAAATCACGAGAGAGATACGGCATGTTGGAGAATGCTATAGGCAGACAGCAATTGAAGCTAACCGGATTGTATGATGAAGTGAATGCACATAAGAAAATTATGAATGATAAATGGATCGCAAATGAAGAACGAGTCTCCAGAATAGAGACACATATGGAAAATATCCCAGTCAGTCGAGTGCAGTATACACCGAATGAAGTAGAGAACGGCACTCAACTTTTTCAAAGTCTTGGAAAATTTGATAATTCCCATCATCATATGCAACCCCGACCATTCATAGATCAAATAAAAGCTATTCAGGAATTGATACCCACCTCTTGGTTAGTATGGCGTTTCCAACTATCCAGTCTACTGCTCGGCGAGCCGCTGATGTTTTTCCAGAGCCGGATGCAAGATATCAATAGCCTGGAGGACTTCATCTCCCAATTCCTGCAACAGTATTGGAGTAAATGTAAACAGATGGACGCATTGTCAGAAATTATTTTATGCACTTACAATAGTAGAAATGGACAATCCTACACCGATTTTATAACAGATTTGATGTATAGAAACCATCAGTTAGACGAATCTCCAGCTGATTCATCACTGGTCCACATCTTATCAAAAAAGCTTCCTTTCAATGTTCGTATGACACTAGCAGTATCCTCAATTACCAGTTGCAAAGAATTAATGGAACATTTACACTGTATCCAATCCGTTACTTCCGAATCCAGTCAGGTAAACAATCGCACAAGAAACTCCAATCATTCTTTTCATCATAATAGCAATAGCTTCAGGAAAAATTATAATGGTGAGAATCAAATGTCAAATGCCGGAGCAAACACTCGATATACAAAATACCCCGAAAATCCTGGCAGAGGTCAATCCTTTGAGAATAATTCTAGAAATAGATCTCAATATTACAATATTAAACAACAGGATAAAGGAGCATATTATGATGGCAGAGATCGCTTAAATGGGAATAATTACAAACGAGATGGAGGTCACAAGAATCAAGGTGAAAAACATCAAAATCATAACCGGACAAATACATCTTACACAGTAGCACATACAACAAAGACAACCCAAAATCAACATGCAAATAACCCACCACCAGACACACAGGAGCCCATGCAAGTCAGCCTACCACAAAAAACCGCCATCCACCTTGAAATTAAAACAACCCGCAAGCATCAGCCTCTATTAGGCATACTATTCCCCACTGAAGAACCATCACCGCAGGAAGAGCGACCCGCCCCCGAGGAACACCAGGTTACAGTAAAGGAATTATGTAATATGGAGCCCACATGCGATCAACCCGTTTTGAACGCCACACCCGCGCATCAAGGGACCACCACCAAGCATCCGCGCACAGGACTTATGCACCCCAAGGAACCCAGGATGGAGGACCAAGAGGACGACACCAGGGATGACGGCATTCAGGATACAAGAAGCATGCACCGCAAGGCCCGGAGGCAGAAAGTCAGGCGGAAGAAAAAGAAGTACCGCGCGCGACGATGGAGGCCGCATGCACGTTTCAAACGCCCGAGGAGGATTCCGGACCAAAACCAGGATGGAGGACGGCATGCATCCGCAGCACATTCGCTTTAAAGCAGAAAATCAGTGATGTGACCAGAAGAATAGGCCAAAGAAATGGGATAAAACCAAAACATGCATGGATGATAATAATAAAGTGGACTACGTATTGAGTTTGATGAAGGATAAACAGTGTTTAAGAAGAGTGAGAGAAATAAGGAGTTATATTAATAAAATGAAAGTACCTGACTATTATATGTTGAGAGATTATATTGTTAAAGGAATGATAAATGTTCTGATGTATTGTATACTATTTGTTATGGCTGTGACATTGATAAAGGACTGCGTTGTAGGTATGATAGAAAATATTATGTTGTTGTTATTAAAAGAATCTATCATTGAGGATGGGAAAGGTAATATTATAAAAATAGTTATTGTTGTGAGCCTACTAATTTATAACGAACTGAAACCGAGAATATTAAATGAAAGTGAGAGGAAAAATGCATTAAGACTACAGGATGATTGGAAAAAGAATGGACTGAAATATATTACTATTAAGGAAGCTAAGAATTGTTTGAAAAGGTATAAAAGATACCGGGGTTTTATATTTATGAAGGATAAATCATCATCAGGACAGCCTCATCTATAAATAACAACCGGACAGCAGCAAACCAAATTTAACTTGGTGGGAAAATATCTCTAATCTCAAACCGTATTATCGAGACAATAAGCGATAAGGAAGTAAATAATAATATTTGGATTCACTGACCTTACCTGTCAACGAATACGTACCAAACGAACGCCAGGCAACACACTTATTTAACAGACGAGTATTCACTTCGACCAGCATACCTGAAAATAAAGAAAGAACAAATTTAGAAACCATCTTTAACACCATCCTCACTAATGAAACAAGTGAATAAATAACTTCCAATTTAAAAGCCAACTTACCGTTGTATATCTCAAAGAAGCATCAAAATGGCGACAGTTGAATAAATAGAAGCCACCCAAGCATCCAAGGATCAGCTGTTCACTGCGAGAACCTGAGTATTCAATGCCTATTAAATCACCTAAGTTGATACCCCGAATAAAAAACTCAAGTGTCATATAAATGTGAATTGTATGTAGAGATATTATAAAAATATTATATTATTATTATTTATGTGTAAACTAATTGAGAAAATCAATAAAATTATCCGCCAAATGATCAAACCGCATAGTTACCACCAAAAGCATTAAGCCAAAGTTTCAATGTATCAGATGAATAAGAAGCTCTTGTTAATGAAACTTACCAAAGATTATCCTTTAAAAATATTCGTTATATAAATGCAAAGCCCAAATTCTGCAAGAGAATGAAATAAAAATGTACAAGTCACTGTTCTATGTCGAGGGAGAAGAAATATTATATTCTGCAAGTCAGAGAATTACCAGTTTGTTAGGTTGGCAATGATTTTGCACTAACGTTCAAATGTGCTTCTAGCCTGAGGGCGAAGCATGGATTAGGAAAAAGGTTTATATTGTGTATGGAGGAGGAGATAATTTATATTTGTGTATTGTGTGTAGAAGGAGATTGGCCGATGTAAGGCTTATGTATTTGAATTGAATTTATTTATTGTTGTATATGTTGTTGAATTGTTAGGAGATAGAATTCTCAGTAGATTTATTAACAGACTTTATAACATGTGTGATCTCTGATCCAAAACCAACTGGATCATAAAAGTATATTATATTCTCGAATTGTCGTTTTATATCAGAAATCAGAGGGCGTATTGTGTCACGTGGTAATTTAATACCACCAAATATTTTTAAATGAACCAATGAAATTTAATAGAATTATAAAATTGGAAAGAAGGTTAGACCTAGTCAAAGGATAAATCAACTTAAATCAAGTATTATTAGCGATTAGGAGTAATAGCATTATCAAAAACGATAAGAAAACTTGTATAATTGTGATTTAATAACTATGAGAACCCATTGGTAAGATCAAAAAAATTATAAAGCGGCTTACTTATTATTGGCGGATTATAAAAAATAGAAGTGCATGAACATTGAGGTTAGAATTATTTGTTTACATTTTGAAAAGAATTAGTCGATCTTGGATAAATCGATAATTATTAGAATCAATGCTGAACGAATCAGCTGATTATTCGATCAACCAGTATAACAGGTTGAATTATATAAAATTTACTCATAAAGGATATATTATGTATACTAAAGGAAGTCGATGTGTAGAAATACGAACAACTATTATCTCTGTATAAATATTTATTATAATCTAAAAAAGCATGATAAATCAAGAGTATACAAAACTCATATAAAAAAAACTAAATGTATTAAAATCGCATGTTATGATTTATTTATGAAATCAATTTAAGATAAACACTCCATATATTTGTATAAAAACTCTTTTTTATTCAATTTTTTTATTATAAAGTCGAGGAAGCCCTGATTCCCAAGGCAACCAATTGTATTGAGTTTATTAAATTGAAGGCCAATCAGAGAGTAGCTTACAGAATTATTCGTAGAAGAGACAAATTTTTCTGAAAACCTCCTTCTTCTGGCTTAAGATCCCGACCTGAGAGGATGCACATTGAGTTTAGGGTTCTTTCTTCCTCTTTTTAAAATTTTAAAACTATTAAGCCAAACCCTTTTTTAATGTGAAGTATTTGTATTAAATGTTAAATTATCTGTGAACTCAGTGCTGTCAAAGAGTTCGTAATTTGTAACTATTCCCAATAAATATATCTTTAATTGGAAAGGAACTTATAAGAATCTGGACCACGCGTTAGCCCAGCAGTGACGAAAAGGAGCCTACCTAATTAATTATTGGAAATAATTAATTCAATCCACGAGACCGTCAAGAACTTCAGTTCAGTGAGTGATAAGTCAAACGAGCTCGTTTTAGGTTTTCTACATACAGTGGGGGAATTAATAAAAAAGCGCTATTCAAATTAACTTGAATTAAATAAAAAGTCACCACGTGTTGAATAATATCACATAGTTCATAAGAACATTTTATAAATTTATTTAATATATGTAGGAAGCTTACTTCCATGCACAGCCCGAATTCATATAAATCCCTGAGATCTCATGTTTGAATATTAATTTATTAATTATAATTTTGTTAATTGAACAAAGTATATCATATGAAACTTATAGACCGTACAGGTTTTTGTTTGCAGAATTTTGTATTGATTGGAGGTCTATTTTGGAAGGGTATATTGGTGAATACTTGTATTCACGACGAGCGTTTTAAGAATCAACTAGAAACAACTATAGTTGGTCCTTATCATTCTCTAGTGGTACATGGTTACTGATAATCAGTCATCAAATATTCTTTTAATTTTCTCACTGGTATTCTCCAAGAACTTCATAGAAGCAGCGGTAAGAATTATCAATCACCGGTCATTGAACCTTATGGTGATTATTTGTATTTGTAAAATTCATGTATCTACCACTGAGCTAGAGCTGAGGTTTGAACCCAGTAATTTTGCGAGCCGGACGGCCTTAATTTTTTGTGAATTTATTCGCAAAAGAGGGAATTTAGAGACTGCTCTTATAAATATCAGAAACATCGTATCATCTGTGAAGGATTTACAATTCACAACTTCACAAATGGCACAAAAAAGGCTCAATATTCACTCACGATACTCTCGATTGAAAATAAAATTGTAAAGAAACTGGATTTTGGAGAAAATTCAAAAACGTTTGTTTATGCCAAATCAAGGAGAATACATTTTTGTGTTTAAGTTTTGAGTTTTATTAATGTACAGTTCCTATTGAAAAGACAAGACAATTCATAACCATCCTAGAAAGAAATATCACAGTTTCAAAGACGCAAGACTGCTGACAGTGCTGACTGTATGTAAACTAGTTGTTCAGTGAACATTAGACCTAGCGCTCAGTAAGTTACATTGACCTGTTGTTATTTTTCCTCGAAAATTAATAAATAATTTATCAAAATTAGAAAAAATCCTAAAAAAAATATACATAGAGCTTCCTGTCCTATCGTACCGTGACTTGTCGTCCCGGAATGTGAGTGTGAGCGCCGTTATCGAGTCTGGCTGCCGTCGATACGCCAATCCAATCAACCCATCAGAGAACATTCTGTGTTGTCGTGTTGGCGCAAAAACGATGTGTTGAAATTAAAAAAAATAAACTACCATAATGCTGATTTCCTACAAACTTCATTTCTGACTTTTCATGATTTTAGAAGTCAATTTCTTTTCAATAATATTTGTTATTTGTAATCATCAGATTAAAAAAGAAAAATGTAAAAAAAATGTTCTCTATCAATAACTCCAAACTGGAATCATGTTCTCAGCTTATGGGAGAAAAAGTTGATAGACAACTTACTGTCTACTAACGTTGATGGAAAGATACATTTTCAAGATGTTCAATGTTTTTGAACGGTTAGTATTGTAGTCCACTAGACAGCTGATTTATGATGAATAATTGTATAGTCTAATTTTCACGGTAATATTGGTGCTCGAATAAAACTCCTTTTCCTTTTGTATTATCTTTTAAATGCAAAATTTTTAAAAACCCTATGTATACATCGACGCGAAATTCTAAAAGGACATACCTGTCAAATTGCATGAAAATCTATTGCTGCGTTTCGCTGTAAATTCGCAACATATGAACATTTGAACATAAAGAGAAATGCCAAACCGTCGACTTGAATCTTAGACCTCACTTCGCTCGGTCAATAATTAGTTTATTTCACCTCGTATATTGTGACTGTAAATAATTATAATAAAATTCTTGAAGTGAATAGGGTAGAAGCTGTGGAATGTAAGACTTTGGTTGACGTATCAACTCAAACAAGAACTAAAATGACATGTGCAAATTGCTCAAATCTTCACGACGAATTGAAGGGTAAAGAGCTCGATTTGATAGAGTTAAGGCAGCGTCGTTGGGAAGATAGCGTAGAGATGGAGAAAAAATTAAGAGGGCTTTTTAGGGCGAGAAGATAACAAATTGGCTTCCAAACATTGAATGTTTCTGTTAGTGCTATAGATCCAACTGAACAAGGTGGGAAATCCTATAGAACCAGCCAATCTATGAATGAATCCAACTCACGAAAACCTAGTCATTCAAACGTGAATTCGTATAATAAAAAAGTTAAAATAAGAAGTTTCTCGGACAGTCAAGGAAGGCAGGTTGCTAATAGAACCCGGTCAATGAGTAATCATCAAGTTTTCGATATGTTGAAACCAGGAGCGAAATTCGAAAAAGTCACCGAAGATTGTAAAAGTATATGCCACGATATGAGTGAAGACAGTTCTATCTGTTCGAATAGAAACTCTTTAAGTGATAGAATTGATTTTTTAGCATAGATTTCCCACCCTCACCGATAAATATTAAAGGCAATGCGAATGTGTACAAGAGTGCTAGGATTCCTGACTTGGCTATTCCACGTTTGGTAAACCCAAGTTTACACTTCCTGGAAAAAATAGACTTAATGCAATTGAAGATGATAAAATTGTAATAATGCATCAGAATGTGCAGCATTTGCCATCACGGCTAGATCTATTAAAAATTAACCTGGAAGAGATCAAACCAGATATATTAGCAATTTCTGAGCATAAGTTGTCTGAAGCTGAATCAGCTTTGTTAAATATACCCAATTATAAGTTAATTTCCAAATTTTGTAGAGCCAATAATGTGGGGGGTGGAGTGATGATTTTCATGAATAAGGAGAGAGATTTGATAAGTAGAGGCATAAAGCTACCAGCAATACATTTAATCACTAAGGAGAAAGAATTTGAGTGCTGTGTTACAGAATTCTCTATTGCCAATCATTTCTCCTTTGTTCTGCCTTGTTTATACAGGACGCCACAGCATTGCTTTTTAGACCCTTTTTTTAGACAAGTTGGAAACTCTACTTGAAATTTCATGCAGGTAGTATAAGAATGTTGTATTGGTTGGTGATATAAATATCAATGTTTTGGAAAAAAATGCCAAGTATCATAAGTTCATAAATGTACTAAAAATGTTTAATATGACCTATAAGGTGGATTTTGCCACGAGAATTACCGAATCTTCTGAAACTGCAATAGAAAATTGTATGACCAATATAAATAAGAATAATGTAAAAGTATCTGGTGTTATCACCCACATTTCTGACCATGACGCTCAGCTGTTTGAAATTTTTAATATTGAAAGACAGAAAAATAAAACTATGAGAAAACTTAGCCGTAAGTTTAATGATGGTAATAATTTAAAAATGCTTCTCATAGATTTGCTCCAGATTGATTGGATAGAAGTTTATCAATCTGTAGTAGATGAGAAATATGACGCTTTCATTTCAATCTTCAAATACTATTTTAATATAAATTTTCCTGCAAGCTTTAGGGACGAAAAAAATGGTCTTAACAAGGGAGTGTAATGCAGTGAGGTCGAGGAAGAGATGAGCTAGTTCAACTTGAGAGAGAATTTAGAGATACTGAGTGAGAGGATTTAAAAGTTCAAATTAAAAATAAGAAAAATGCTTTGAAACACTTTATTGAGGCGGATAAGCAGCGGTTTTCTGATAATAGAATCACAGAAGCCATTAATAAAAGCAAAGTAACTTGGAGTATGATAAATGCTGAGATTGGTAAAAACACATCTGAATTTTCTAATATTGGCAGTATTATGAATGATGGAGATCTTGTTACAGATCCTTACAAAATATGTAATGTTTTTAATAATTTTTTTTACAGAGGCAGTTGAAAACCTTGTAGTTCCTAATATCCCAAACTGCTCTAGACCTCTGTTTAATAATAATGGTTTGAAAAATAATAGCTATTTCCCCTTGAGATTCAAGTTCACACAAGTTTTGCCATATGAATTGACAAAAGTTATTATGACATTCGGAAGTAAATTCTCTTCTGGGCCAGATGGTATTCCAATGGCAGATATGAAACATGTTTTACTAACAATAATTGAGCCATTGACTCATATAATAAATTCTTGTCTAATATCAGGTAACTTCCCTAATTCTCTAAAAATAGCCAGAGTCATTCCAATATTTAAAAAAGGCAATGCCAGAGATCCTGAGTTTTTTTGACCAATTTCAATACTATCAGTATTTTCAAAAATATTGGAACGGGTGGTTTATGATCAGTTTGTGAGGTATTTAGAAACCAAGAACATGCTGGACAGAGAACAGCATGGGTTCCGGTCAAATAAATCGACAATCACGGCGGGAGTGGATTTCATTGGCTCAGTTATAAATGGGATAGATAAGGGCGATAAGGTGATGGGTACATTCCTGGATCCACGTGCTTTTGATGGTGTTAATCATGATGCTTTGCTAGAGTCACTCAAGGGCATGGGAGTGCTGGGGAAAGAGCTATCGTGGTTTGCATCCTACTTGAAGGGGAGACAACTGCTGAAATAGACTATATCAGTGAACTATAAAATTAGATATCGATCTGATCTCAAAATTCTCCAATACGGCGTTCCGCAATGTTCAATTTTAGGCCCTTTATTATTTCTCTGCCACATTAAGGGTTTACCTAAGGTTATCCATGAGCAGGCAACTGTTTGCCTATATGCGGATGACGCTAATATTATTTTTTCGGGTAAGTCAGTACAGGAGGTGGAGTAAACATCAGCCAATGGTCTAGCAGCCATCAATAATTCTCTTAATAGCCGAAATCTTCTCCTGAATCCCAAAAAAATCGGTAGTGGTCCCGTTCTCAACAAACCAGAGCAGAAATGTTCCATGTCCAGATATAAAATTTCAAGGTAGAAGTTTAGGGCAAAAAAATACCAGAAATTTCCTGGGATTAGTGATAGATGAACATCTGTCATGGAACAATCACGTCTGTCATGTGGTTAAAAAAATATCCCCAGGCCTGTATGCTCTTAGGCGAATGTCCAATGTGTGCGGTCTCAACGCTTTAGTAGCCATTTACCATGCATTGATACATTCAAATATAGCTTACGGGCTATGTATCTATGGCAGCACTTTCAAGAGAAATCTCGATAAAATACTAATTTAACAAAAACGAGCACTAAGAATTATTATGAAAATCAAAAGGAATGAATCTGTTAAACATATTTTCCCCCAGCTAGGCATATTAACAATAATTTATGGGCAATATATTAATGATGTTATAATGTACTTTAGAAAATCTACTGATTTTGAACTGAGAAATAGTAAATCACATTGTCATAACACACGATCAGGAAGAATTGTTCAAAGACATAACTTAGAAATCTTTAAAAAGAGGACAACTTATATGGGTGATAGATACTTTAGCATGCTGCCTAGTAATTTGAAGTCTATAGAAAATATAAGATGTTTCAAAGCTCATCTGAAGGACTATTTCAAATTCAAATTCAAATTTATTTCTCAAAAAACATACACAATTATAATAATCTAATATTATAACATATAAAAATAATACAAGAAAAATACTATTAAATATATAAAATGATCCCAAAACTGCAGTATATTATTTTTTTATGTCCATCTATGTTTAAGGAGTAGCCTACAAGGTAAAACCTGTGCGTAGACCTAAGTTGCAGTAATATATTTATTCAATATAAACTAAGAAATTGAACCAAAAAAGAACAAAGATTAGTGGAACTTACACACAAATATAAGTTTGTAGATTAAATAAGATAAAAGTTAGTAAAACAACATATTTGGTGGGAATGTCTTTGTACTCCTTTCTGGAATTTGTTCAGGAGTAATTTTATGCTATTTTGACATTGACTGTATTTGTGTGATGTTTTGTTCTTTTGATTTTCTCTGTTTTATGTGACAAGATGTCTATGTGACAATATTCAATGTATTTGTACATTTGATGAATAAATATGATTGATTGAAATGTAGTACGATGAGATCCGAGCATTGTATCAAAAGTTATGAGTGTTTGAAATTTTGATCCTTGAGGTGTCCTTATACGCGGCTCTCCTCTAGGAAATACTGAAATGAAGTGCTTCTAACGGGTGATTCTCATAGAACGTAATATCATTAACTTATATCATCATGCGAAATATCGATGTGACGACAATGTAGTTGGTGATGATGATTGAAGCTACAAATTAGGTGTTTTTTACAATACAAGGAGCATTGTTGTTGGATGTAACTGGAGATCTTTAAGAGATAGAGGGCTCTAACTGATCTCAGATTGTAGAGCACGAAAAAACGCCCAGAGAGATTTGAATTATACATCTAAATGGTAACAATCGGAAAATATTGTTGATCAAGAACTGAAGTTCAACAAAATTGATTTTTCTACAAATTCGACTCATTTTTGAAAAATCATAACTCAGTAGGCTCATTAGAGATAGAGAGTTCCGAATGATCTCATTTTATTCAGAGTTCTTCAATCTAAAAAAAGGCAAGAGCAATTTTTTCTTTCCGATGTAATGACTCAAGGTGAGGACCCAAATATATTCCTATCCGAAATAGATTCCGGAGCCCTGATGGTGAGTAAATTTTAATCATTGGAGAGTAATTTGGAGAGTAAATTGTAATTGGAAAGTAAATTGGAAGAAAATGGATTATCTTTGGAAAGTGAAGTTGGATCTTTTGAAAGTAAATTTGATGAGAAATTACAAGAAAACAATAGAATTTTAAAGATAAATTTGAAGGGAAACTTAGGGATATAATGAGATTTTGGAAACTAAACTCAGAAATATGGAAGAAAAATTTGATAGGAGGATTAAAGAGCTGCAAATGAATGACAATGGTGGGGCAAGAGCAACCTTGAAAATGAATGATACTTCTGCTATCCACCTTGAGAAGGAAATCCCAGTCAATAACTACAATGAGCCTATTGTGATGCCAACTCAGCACAGTGGACTACCGACTTTTGATGGAAAAATGCCATGGGAGGATTACTGTGCCTTGTTTGATACAGCTGCAGATATACATGGATGGTCACCTGTGGTAAAGGCTGCAATGTTGAGCCTGTCACTTCGTGGAGATGAACTGGCAGTACCTCAGACGATTCCAATGGCTGACAGACAAAACATTGATGAACTTTTGAGGTGCATGGAAATGAGATTTGGCCACCGAAACTAGGATCAACTGTAACGTTCACAATTGAAGAGCAGAGTTCAAAAGTCAAATGAATCACTCCAAGAATTTGAAACCTACATAGCTCGCCTTGTGAGGAATGCTTTCTCATCTGTGGATGATGGAGTTTATAAGAGCTTGGCAGTTGAAAGATTCCTGGATGGTCTTAGTGAGGCAGAAACTCAACGAGCTATTGAACTTGCTCGGCCTCAGACCCTCAGTGAGGCACACATTCAGGCATTGGAATATGAAGCTGTGACACAATCGGTGAGGGGCCATGTACGTGTACGAGCAGTATCAGCGGAAGATAATCATAATTAGTTCATGGAGGAAGTAATAGAGAGGTTCTTGAAGAAACTCTGGACCAGGAAGAAGGAGATAAGGTGTTGGGATTGTGGAGAGAGAGGTCATCTTCAAAACAAGTGCCCAAAGAAGTCAATGTCTGACAAGAAGCAGGAAAACTAAGAAGGGTTATGGAAAGGGGCAACCATCAACCTGTGGGCAGAAGGCCCCAGGATCAAGAGCAGTTGTTGCAATGTTGTCAGATAAGCCAAAGAGTCTCTATATACATGGAAAAGTGAATGGCTCACCTCGGAGACTACTTATTGATACTGAAGCCACTATGACAATAATAGACTCTGGAACATTGACTGATCAAAAAAACATATCACCAACAACCTGGAGCTTAAGGACTGCTACAGGAGAGGCTGTCAGTGTCTAAACAACACGGCTCCCCTGCTTCTGGATCATTCTTGATCATTCCCGTGAGTTCATCTTGGTGCAGGGGGACGTTGACCAATGACAAACGCGTTCCAGAACCTTCGAATCACTGTGATTGGTCGGACGTTTGCCGCATTTCTGGATGTTTTTAGACTGTTCTGCCCGCCTTATGAATGGGGTGAGTTGCCGTCGGGGAGTGAGTTGACAAACTACAGTGCTATTGCTCGTTTCTTCACTTATTGTGACTGTCTTGTGATAAAGTGATAACAGATTTTTGTAGAAATTTGTAGTTGCTTGTACATTTCATTATTCCTGCTGACAGTTTTTTTTAAACGTAAGCTTGTGATAATTCGGTTTAATTTATTAGGTATTTATCAATTTATTTATAGTTGTTTCTAGTTTACTTCCGTGTGTTATAGTAGCCTACTGTAAGTGATAAATCTAATCAGTATAAATCTCCTCTTGTGTTTTATTAGTGTAGAAACCCGTTACATTATATACACTTAATTAGGATCAGCGGCGATAAACAGATCATACTCGAACCTGACTTATATCTGAATATGAACATAGAGAAAAGATAGTGCAAGAGGATATTCCATGGTATAGGGCGTTTATGTTGCTAATTTCACTCTCCGCTCAAGTTCAGCGGTTTTTGAGTGTTTCTCCTGCGTTTTCTAGGCCTTCTCAAGAGCTCATTGACAGATCATGTTCAAATTTCATGAAGAAGTTCAGCAAGGGTCGTAGAAATTGATTTTTGAGAGGACTCAGAATTACGCCAAAGATACGTCCAAGATGGGTGGTTTCACAGCGTTTTCCATATGTTGCCCAGGGTTCCTTAGAGGGTTTCTTTTCATTGAGTTTTCTAAGCATTTTTCTACATTTCTTAAGCATGAAGTTTTCTAGAAGTTTTGAGGTGCCATGAGTCCACAAACATGATTTTTGGGTGTTTAGATGTTAGTCCAGTCACTATATACATTGGTGCATGCAATTTATATTGTAGTTCTGATTTCTTAATATATTATTCGGATACATAAGAGAAGTCCAGAACCAATTTCTTCATGCAAAATTTCCTTGTGCTAGATACAGGGTGGCCCAAAAACCTTGTATTTTCGGCTCATTTTCCAGTTTTCAGCTATTTCTGCCAAATCTCGTGATCAGATGAAAAAAATTTTTCTCGCCTTTTTTCTAGATTATACAATTCTGAATAGAATCAGATCATTCGAAACTCTCTATCTCCAATGAGTACTGAGTTATGATTTTTCAAATATGAACGAAATTTGAAGAAAAAATCAATTTTGATCAACAATTTTTGATCAACAATATCTTCCGATTGATACCAATAAGATGTCTAATTCGAAATCACTCTGGGCTTATGTTTGTGTTCTACAATCTGAGATCTGGTAGAGCGCTCTCTCTCATATAGATTTCCAGGTACACCTGACACCAATGCTCCTTGTATTGTGAAAAACACCTAATTTTCAGCTTCAACCATCATCACCAACTACATTTTTCCTCACATTGATATTTCGCACGATGACATAAGTTCATGAGACTATGTTCTATAAGAGTCACCCGTTAGAAGCACTTCATTACAGTATTTCCTAGTGGAGAGGCGCCCTTAAGGACACCTCAAGGATCAAAATTTCAAACACTTATAACTTGTGACACAATGCTCAGATTTCATCGTACTACACTTCATTCTTCTCGGCTTGTCAAGGCGGTCCAAAATCACGCATCATAAGTCAAATTCTGACGGAAAATGGGAAAATTATTGTTGAGTGTAGTCTACTCAAAGCCCATATCCAAATTTCGATCCTTGAGGTGTCCAAGCGCGCCTCTCCACTGGGAAATACTGAAATGAAGTGCTTCTAACGGGTGATGCTTATAGAACATAATCTCATGAACTTATGTCATTGTGCGAAATATCAATATGAGGACAATGTGGTGGGTGATGATGGTTGAAGCTGAAAATTAGGTGGTTTCCACAATACAAGGAGCATTGTTGTCAGGTGTACCTGGAAATCTATATGAAATAGAGTGCTCTACCAGATCTCAGATTGTAGAACACAAAAATACGCTCAGAGGGATTATGAATTAGACATCTAATTGGTAACAATCGGAAGATATTGTTGATCAAAAACTGAAATTCATCAAAATTGATTTTTTTCTTCAAATTTCACTCATTTTTGAAAAATCATAACTCAGTACAGTTTACAGTAATAACATAAGTTTTTAACATTTTTGTTATCAACTGATGTTATAGTTACAAAAGTCATTAACATCATGTTGAGTTGCGTTCACACCGGAGTTGATAACATGGGTTATTGATAAAAAGTTGTCAACTTGATTGATTCTCTTGAAAAAAGTTAACTCGTGTCTTCAACAGAAAATTCCTTGTTATTGACAAGATTTATGTTATCTATCAAGAGCCGGTAAAGATCAAAGGAAATGTGTTATGCTGATAACAAAAGCCTATTTTATCGCATTAACTTTTGCTAAATAACAGGTTAGTATCTTCCACGCAACCCCCTCGCCAAGCATTCCTACCCTACAACTACAGCTATTCCCTAATAACTACAGCTGCAGACAAATCACGTGACAAAGTTATTAACTTTTGTTGATAACAAAACTAGCAGCCAAAAGGAAATGTTATTAACTCGTATTGAAAACTTTTGTTTTAAACTCTGGTGTAAATGCATTATAATTTTTTTACACAATAGTCCAGGCGCAAATGTCATGAATAAGGCACTCCGTGGTCATTTTTGAGTAACAGCCGTGGAGGATGTCTCAATTTCTTCTTTAGGTTTAGTATAATAAGGATCGTGATGATGATAAGTCAAAATCACAGGCAAACACCTCGGAAAAAGATGGCCGCCAAAGTTTTTGGGGTTATGCTATATCGCTTGTATTTCAATAACCACTCAAAATATTCAACCGTTTTTTGAACGAAAATATTTAAAAATCTTCCATTTTGATTCTTGTCTCATAAAAGTTTCCTCTAAAACGAACATTTTTTAGTTATAACCTTCAAAAGCCCCAAAAAACGTTTTTTCTAAATTAGTTCGAATTTCATTCCATTATAACTTTTTTTGTGCAAAAGATACAGAGAAATTTTAAATTTTGAAATTTAGAGCGTTTTTGCAACTTTAAAACAATATATATTCATGCGCTGTACATCAAAAAATGAGTTCTCCAGCGCCCTCCAAAGGAAACCCTGCATGATTTCTGGTGTTTTTTTTCCATATGCATGAGGTAACTAGCTAGAACTATAAAATCGATTTTTTCTACAACTGCACGTAAAGAAAGAATTTACATACTCAATTCTCCTTGTGAAACAGCTTATTTCTGAGGAGAATCTACTTTTTCGCTCGCTTACCATCCACGCATGCACAGTAGATTTTCTTTATGCTCGCTAATCATTTGAGCATGCGCAGAAGAGTTTCTTCACGCTCGCTAATCAGCTAATGATAAGCAGCTTGCCAAAAGACAAACCACTCTCGGTCAGATCTTAACCTAGAAATTCGTTAATTGTTCTGATTCTGCAGCCATGATGAATATCAGTGATTTAACAGGTTTGTGCAGTTGTAGAAAAAAATTTGTATGTAATTCGCGTGTAATGCTTCTTTTCCGCTGTTGCAAAATTATCACGCTCCGCTTCGCGTCGAGCGATAAAGTCACGCATTACGCTTATAATACATGAATGGCTATTTCCATGACTACTTCAAGATAGATACTTGTAAATGGTCTTCATCTCTCCGTTACAACAAGATGAATAAGAATATTGATGATGGAAACAACGAAAATATTTGACATCATTGAAAAATACAAGTTGGCAGTCATTAGACTATTGACAGAATTTTTTATATAGCTTGTTATTCAGTTATTGTGAGAGATATCGGATTAGTTTCACCACCAAAGTGTATAGAATTAACCAAACAATGATGTTCGTGAGAATCATCTCATTTCGACCACTCTATCAATTATTTATTCAACCTCAAAAACTTGAAACATACATTTTTCGGGGACAATATTTTACTTTCCACTCTGTAGATGTATTCGCAGTAGACAAACACTAGTATTATTGGCATAATGTTGTAGAATATTTCCAAAGCTTCAAAATGACATCTGGTTGGAGGCTGTAAGTCCATATTTCACGGCTGGAGCGTCATCGCAAAAAGAGTAAAAATTACTGTTTGCAGAGGAAAACATGCTTTTTCCACCAAATGCCAATCGCAACAATTAGAAAACCGTGTCACTCATGAATCCTTGAAGGTACAGACTTGAGAATGGTATCAATCTCTTTGTAATGATGTGTAGAGAGAGATTATCCATGATGGCAATCTCAAAAATGTTTGTCATCACGAAAAAAACAAGATGGCGACAAAAATATGTCGATTTTCAAGACATCGTCTGTAATTCTAATAATGTCGAGGATATCGGATTAATTCAGCCATCTGGGAGCTGTAAAATAATCATACTACAATATCCGAAAGATTCATCGAATTCCACCAACTCTTAATTTGGTGAATATGATTTCAAACTCTTGAAATGAGATTAGCATAGCATAGAAGATGATTGATAGATGGATTATATCAGTATCTTTGAATTAGAATAACTTTTAAAAGGTTTGAGATATCGATGTGCGGTTTTCACCATATTCTCTCTTGAAATCCTGTATCGAGATCATATATCATATGACCACCTTCCATTTTGAAAAAAATGAAGTTGTATTCAAAATGGCGACTCGAAAATGGTGAACGACATTTGGGTAGATGAGAAACCTGTTTTTATTATTCGAATAGGATTCCCAATCATACCTATCTTCTAATTTCCCTTACAAAAGAAATGTTCAGCTGCTTCCATACAACAACTGGATCATGACAAATTGAGAACTTGACAAAATGAAAAATTGATGTAATCAAATCTTGAAGTATCGAAAATAGGCCTATAATCATCCTCGGTTAGTTAAAAAAGAATCTATATGCAAAATTTAGAGTTAATCAGTCCAGTAGTTGAGACGTGATTATGTGTCAAACATAATTTTCCTATTCCATACGTGTATAAGCCAGTTCTTTCCTTTATTATAGTATAGAAGATGATAGATAGATGGATTATATCAGTATCTTTGAATTAGAATAACTTTTGAAAGGTTTGAGATATAGATGTGCGGTTTTCACCATATTTTCTCTTGAAATTCTGTATCGAGATCATATATCATATGACCACCTTCCAATTTGAGAAAAATGAAGTTGTATTTAAAATACAATTCTCCGAACTGAATCCGACTGAGCTCACACTGCCGGGATCTCGATCTTGTGGATTTCCTACTCCATCAGCATCATGGCTATGAGTGGTCGGCGGGACTGACGCATTGGGCATCATGGCATCTGGGCATCGGGCAATGGGCTCCGAATGATGTACGTCCGGATAGGAGATAAACGAGTTTGGGTTGGTGTCATCCATGGTGAACTTGCGAAGATGATACAATGTTTGCGGAGAAATTGATGCAATTGTAACGTATGAAATTGTTGATCAGAGCAAGTGTGAATTGGAATAAGTGATTGTGACAATTGGACAAAAATTATGTTTGCAAGTTGATGTGTGAATAAATACAGGTATGAAAATAGAAATTTATTTCTAACATAGAATCTAGCGCAATTACTAACACTAATAGAAGAAATGACCTTTGAATTGATCTTTATGATAATAATTTTCAAGCCCTAGAAACACTGAAGTATCTTCAAGTTTGCCTTTTCCCTCGAATTTTATTAAATGGCTGACTTTTATTATTGAATGATCGTGTGTGACACGTTTTTTATTTATTCTTGATTGTTCAAGATGATACTTTTGACTCATGAAGGTTATAATAACACAGTTTATAACTGGGATTGAAAAATTTTACAATAGTAAAGTTCCCAAAAATTTTCCCTATCTTTGTTGCTGTAATATACAGAACAACAATATCTCTGCAATCGATCAGTGGCCTCTTCAAAGCCCTGAGTTGGGCGCCATGTGTGACAGACTGCCCGAAGGCGAAGAAATCATGAAAGATGTAACATAAGTAATAATTTAATAGTTTGGTACGATCTATTTTGAGCCTTGAATGGCGCAGGAACAGAATATTTAAATGTTATGTACATTTTGAAATCGGAAATGAAAATTGTAAAAATGAGAGAGGAGAACCACCACTCGCCTGCCAACTACCACCATGAGAAGTCACCAAAAATTATAGAGTGCAATACCTTACTGTACCTTTTAATAATTTGAAGTTAAATTGAATTACTAAATTTTCTCATAAGACTTTGTGATGCTAATGTAAAGCAAAAGTCATTTTTGAATATTTTTATAACCCCTTGGAAGAGACGACTCCAGCTACAATAATCCAGGACCACCAGGAGTTTGGGTTGACACCAGCAGCTCATAGAAAATTCCGGCACGTGAGTGAAAAATATTGAAATAGTGATAGGGCGCCCTCAGTGCTTCGAAATTAAATAAGAATCAAAGCTAGCTCGTCAAAAGGGTTTTTTATAAATTAAGAATTTGGTAAAAATACTTGTGCAAGTAAAGATAGTATAAAAGGTATTTTATTAGATAGTAACGAATCAGTCCATATATCAAATGATCCATCAATCAAAGAATACTAAGATCTAGGCTGTTAATACATTATTTATATGATCATTAATTTCTACAATGTAATTTGCGATAATTTAATGTAGCTCTGATTCACTAGATGAATTGTTCTATCTATTCCATCAGGTGCCGAATCTCGCACCCTGAGATAAAAAATATATTTATTACGAAGAAATCTATTAGAAACTATAGAATTTAATATATATATTTTGATTACTAGTTTGTCAATTTATCATGCTGACTTAAGAAATTTAGATTCTAAATAGAATCGTCCAAGTTGACAAGTATCAGCAAGCTGATATCGAAGCTGCATGCAAATAAATGCATATGATCATAAAATGAAAGCACATGGTAGTGTTTCGTGCTATAGAACTTAAAGAATAGTATTGGCCTGTGATATTTTATTGATTTAGATTATTGTTTTGTCTTATATTATATATTTCTGTTGCTCTATATATTTTTGCTCTGATTTATTTTTGAGATATTTGTTAATATATGTATCAATTTTTTTATGGTGTATGATTTTTTTTTCTATTCCTCTATACTGTAGGCTATAAGATTTAAATATATATTTTTAATAAATTATCAGTATTATTGTGGAAGCTCATATCTGGGCCTATAAAGATTTTTATGAGACTATATCCTAGTAGGAACCACGACCTGATTTTTATAATTATTAAAATATTTTCATGCTCTACCGATTGATGCCAAGCAGGAGGCTAATTGTTATTTAATTATAAAAAATAACGTGACATAAGAACATGGCGACCGAACGTGGGACTGATGATGAGAGCTGAGCTCATTTAATAATTATTGAAATTAAATCAAGACCTATATTGATGATAATAACTTAAGACAAATCTAGTCATATTGAAATTTGTCGTGGATGGATAATAGAATAATAGATATAGGAGTATTAAGGAAGCAGGCAGGTTATTTTCTGTATTACTCTTTGGGGAATCAATAGCTTTAAATAAGGTGAAATTATGTGTTTTAAAGAAATTTTTATATTATCATTATTGTAGAAAATATATTTTATAGAGAGAGCTATTATATTTTATGGGCCTAAACTTTTCAAATTTATCTAGTCATAGCTTAAATATCTTGTATATAAGCCAGTTGGAGAATATTATAAACCAGTCTGTAAGCTAGTCAGGAATTAACATTCCAATATTGGAGCGCTAGAGCATTATAAAAAAAAACTTAAGTATAAATACCTTGTCTAGGGTTATCCAAACACTTTGCACATAACCGTTTCACTGTGAATCCTTGTTTGTGTCTTTTAAACATTTTTTGCATATTATTCATCACTTTTTTATTAGCATTTATCATATTGGCATAATGAACCACACTCCCGCAAACTCTGAAGTTCCATATATGTATGGCGGTTGTATGGCGGCCACTGACACACCATTGAATCAGAGGATAGCAGAGATCAACTTTGAGGGGGGCGAGGAGCAGCCTGCAGATCCCGTATCTCCATTGGCCGAGTCACATCTGAGCAAACAAAGTATATTTTCAGTCACAGAGCTAGATCCATTTAAAAAGGTAATAATGGACTAAACTAGTAGTATGTTCACTATTATGCTACAGAATACAATGGATAACATGATGCAGGAAATTAAAAAAGAGAATGCAGCAATTAAAGAGGCAAACAAACAAACAGTAGAGCAGGGCATGAAGGAGACAGCAGATGCCATACAATCAATAGAACGGCGGTTGGATACTATTGATAGTAAAGTAGAGAATCACAGAGAGGAGTTAAAAGCAATGATAAATCTACAGAGGGAAAGTCAGGATAAAGTTACGGCAGGATGATCGGAAAGGTTGGATACAGTTACCTGTGAACTAAATGAAAGGATAGATAACTTAACTACACAAATCACTACACCTATTCAGAAAATAACAACATTAAAGCAAGCATTAAAGCCAATTGCCATCAAGAAATCAAAAAACAAATTACTGTCGCTAACCAAAATTTAGCAACTACAGTTGATGAAAATGTTAATAGTATTACAGCTATACAAAATAAACAAACTAATATGTACACAAAAATGAACCAACTGCAAGTTAGCATCAATCAGAACACAGAAACCTGTAAGGCCTCAAATGGAACTCTGCTAATTCAAAAATCCACTCTAACTCAACTGAATCAAGAAGTAAATGCTAATAAAATTACAAATAATAATCAATGGCAGATGGCACAGGAGAAAATAACAGTATTAGAAATTCATATCCAACAAGGACCTCATGGAATTCAAGCAGATAGCATAAATTCACATAGTATTTTGCAGAGACTGGGTAAATTTGATAATACTGATTGCCATTTGCAACCTCAACCATTCATTGATCAGATAAAATCAGTACAAACTCTTGCACCTACCTCTTGGAGTATGTGGCGTCTTCGTTTGACTAGCTTATTAATTGGCGAACCCCTGATGTTTTTTCGGAGTAGAGCCCATGAATTTACATCATTGGAGGAGTTTAGAGCTGTCTTCCTGGAACAGTATTGGAGCAGAAGTGAACAGTTGGACGTGCTAGCGGATATCATATCATGAGATTTCAATCCTAATTTAGACGGTGCATGTACCACTTTCGTCACTCCCCTACAGTTCAAAAATTCTCAACTGAGCGAGCCAATTAACGAATCTGCATTAGCAAGTATTATTTTAAAGAAGCTACCGTATCAAGTTGGAATGGCACTTGCCACCCAACCCATTATCAATTGCAAGCAACTAATAAATCATCTATATGGTATACAGTCTGTGATGGCAATATCAAATCACCGATCAGACCAAAGGTACACTCAGAATCAATATAATTCAAAAAGTAATCAGTATACCAGCCAAAACTATGGACCAGTATCATATGATTGCTCCTGATCTGCCCCTCAATTTGAACGCCGCTATGAACATAAATAATATAATAACTGGAATAGTAGAAATTTTCAAAATCGCACAACTAATCATTACGCACATCAAAATACTCGCAGAAATCATTATGATGGCCGTGATCGATTAAACACAAATAATGGTTACACTCAGAATAATTACAACAGAAATTACAAACCGCCACCTCATCAAATAAGTACAAATTATACATGAGTGCATGCAACAGGATTGAACCAACAAAGAAACAGAACCCAACACCCAACAACCCACCACCAGACACACAAAAGGCTACAGCTAGAAAACCATGACTATATGATACCCCTGATATAACGCCTACAAGCTCCAATGAAACAAACAAAGAAAATCAAGATATTCAACATCATACACCACCTTCAGAAATGATTTGCCGGAAATTTTGTTAGAAGAAACTGAGAAAGAATGCAGGCTACCCGATATCCAAATGCAAGCGTATATCAATATCAAAATATATGGAATGAAGGTTCAAGCATTAGTAAATAGTGGTTCACAATGTAGCTTTATACAAAGAGACATATCTCAACGTCTAAAGGAAAAACAAAATTAGCTACTCTACTGCTAACCAATGTATATGTATCGGGTATCAGTCCAGGACAGCAAATACATATAACTACCCAATGTTTACTGGAACTTAACTATCAACAACAATGATTCACTTATACATTTCTTGTATTACCTGTATCCGGTCTGCACCTGATAATAGGTACAGATTTTCTCCAACATTTCCAAGCCTGTTTAAATTTCCAAACATTGAAATTTCATGCTTTTACCGAATCCGAATCAGATGAAGTTATAGTACCACTTGATCTGAAGAAACGCACTGAAGGAATTACAGAGATACACTTCGCTCACTACAGACTCTAGTACCGAAGAATTGTTAGAGGTGTTAATAAATAGATTTCATCAACATACCGATTGGCACCCTGACATTAGACAGGAGATAATTCAAGTGTTCTGTAAAAATGCAGATGTTTTTTTCGAGGAACCTGGACTAGCTACTCACTTCGAGTGTTCACGCAATGTGAAACCACACAACACGTATTACCATAAATCATACCCCATACCTTTCACCTATCGATCCGCTGCCATAGCAGAAATCTCTCGCATGGAACAATTAGGAATCATAGAAGGATCCACCGCACCCTATAGCTTGCTGATTGTGTGTGTAGCAAAAAAGGATGGAACAGTAAGACTATGTCTAGATGCCCATGCTTTGAACCGCATACTGGATGACAACCGAGAAGGACCAGACCAAATTGAACAAGTCATGCAAAATTCCCATGGCAAAACCATATATTCAATGGTAGATTTGAGTGCAGGATATTGGCAAGTCCAAGTAGCACCGGAATCGCACGACTATTCATCCTTTCTATTTAATGGACGCAAATACAGATTCACTCGTTTAGCATTTGGATTGTGAAATGCTATGGCTGTATTTATATGGTGTCTGAGACAGGCGTTAGGAGACGATATCAGAGACTACTGTACATAATACGTGGACGATGGATTAATAGCCTCACAGAATATACATGAACATTGCCAGCATCTGGATACAGTATTTGATAGACTGATCAATTGCGGATTGAAACTCAAACTATCAGAGTGTGAATTTTTTTGAGTGAAGTAAAATACCCAGGACACATAATCACACCTACTGGCATATCACAGGACCTGGACAAATTAGTAGCTATCAGACAATTTCCATCACCAACCAATCGTAAACAGTTGCAAAAGTTTATTGGATTTTTACAATCCTACCGCCATTTCAACAAACAAATGTCACCTAACACTAACCAACTCAGTCACGTATTATCTAGCACCAAACCTTGGAGTTGGACAAACAATGAAGAGATCATATTTCAGCAACTAAAAGAAGCTTTCCTAAACTCCATCGTGTTGAAACATCCTAACCTGAAGAAGCATTTTTTCTTGAATGTTGATGCCTCAGATTATGCGATAGGCGCAGAGATTTTCCAAGAAGACAATCAAGGAGGGAAAGGAGTGCTAGCATTTTTCAGTAAACTCAACTCAGCACAACGTCGATATTCTGTGACCGAAAAAGAGTTGTTGAGTATTGTGGAAGTATGTATTAAATACCGGACATTGCTACTCGGTAACAAGATATTTATCAATACAGACCATGAAGCTTTAACATTTTTTAAAACAGCCAAATTAAATCACAACCGCTTATCTAGATGGTTTCTTGCACTTCAAGAATATTATATCGAATTGAACCATCTGCCAGGAAAGAAAAATCAGACCGCCGACTTTTTATCCAGAGAAATAGATGCTACATATTTTCAAGATACTAACCTGAATTGTTTCGCAGTAGAGAGTGGAGAAAGCATACCATATCCCCCCAATATCCAACCACGAATTCACACTGCCGTTTTGACCCCTGGAAAAATCCGCACCGCCAGTACGAAGACCCAAGACTGTCCCGGATCCGCGAACTGATGGAAGAAGGAGCTACTGAACCGCCCGATTACCTGTGACAGTACACCCACTACAAAGGATTTATGTTCCACCGACCGGCTAAAAATACTTACGACTGGCGCTTAATAATCCCCGCTAACATGGAAACAGATTTGATAAAAGAAGCTCACGAACGTATCGGACACTTTGGAACCACGAAGACCCTCCTCCTGCTAAAAGAAAGCTGTTATTTCAAAAGCATGCATGAAAAAGTGGGCAAAATAATAAAAGCTTGCTATATATGCCAGAAAGCCAAATACCCGCGATACCATATCAGAGGTGAAATGAATCCCATTCTCCCTAGTGCACCATTGGAATTGATATCAGCAGATATATATGGTCCATTACCCATGGCACAATACGGAAAGAAATACATATTCGTGCTTACATGTGTTTTTTCAAAATATACAATGCTATTTCCCATAGGTGAATTGACCGGAGAAGTTTTAGCCTGATGCATAACCGAAAGATGGACTAATGAAGTAGGAAAGCCTAAACGGATCCTATCCGACAATGCAACCTATTTTTGTAGCAAGCAGTGGAAGGAAATACTTCACCTGGCTAATATTAAATGGTCGAGGACAGCTCTTCACAACCCCAGCGCTAATCCAGTGGAGCGACGTATGGCAGAGATCTCTCGTTCTATGCGGACTTACTGTAACAAAAAACACCAACAATGGGTTAGATATGTACCATTTTTAGAAGAGTGTTATAATAACAGTCTAAATGAGAGCACTGGTCATACTCCTTACGAAATCATGTTCGGTAAAAGAAACACTACATTTATCAAACAAATTATTGATTTTCCAAGCTCAGAGATAAATAAGCCGACAAGTACTAATACTCATAATCTAGTCAGGTTAAAGCTAGAACAAATGGCAAGTGATAGAAAGAGATTTCACGACCAAGCCTACAAAATATTTTCGTATAAGATTGGAGATGAAGTTTTGGTAAAGAGCCACAGATTATCAAATGCTTTGGAGAAAGTAACCCGTAAATTCTTTTTGATTTATTCAGGGCCATTCACTATCGTAGCCATATCACATCACAATACAGTCCAGTTGCAAGAGAATGAAAATATGCACACTGTTTGGTGGGAAAATGTTGCCAATATTAAACCATATCACAGAATTTGAAATAAATATGATAAGAAATCAAGAGAAAACGTCATCATCAGAAGAAATTACTGACCTATCATGATAAATTCAGTCTTGGCCCAGACCGAATGGCAACAATTCATCGTTTTAATTCCTTCCAACTGTCAGAAGCCTGAAACAGTCAAAGAACAATTTTTTAAGTATGTAATTTAATGATCTACACCATATAAAAAAGGACACAAACGGGGATAGTAGAAAATAAATTAATTGAATTACCTTAAATGTGGAAAATGTGACAAATAAGGTTAGTTTTGTACTGTAGAACAGAAGGCTAGAGAATATGACGTCAAATCCAAAGTTCAGTCAACTGGCCAAAACCACCTGAATCAAATGTAGCCCTCAAACATATGTTTATGAAAAAAGTATTGTACCCAAAAATGTTATTTATTATTGTTATTTATTGTATTCATAAGTGTTAATATATCTATTTATATGTTTTATAATTTATTACCATTATTTTCTCTGCCATGTTGTTACAGAAAAAAAAACCTCAATTGAATGCTAGTTACCATAAAAGCCAAAACCATGTAGCAGAAGAAAAGAATTGTACCTGATATATAGAAAATTATTTATATTAAGACCCAAGAATTATAATAAAGTATAAGCCCCAGAAAATTTGTACATCAAAGTTATTGTTTGAAAGAAATCTATTATAGGAGAGTCAAGTGTAATGTGTGGAATTAGGTTGGTGGCCTTGCGAGCGGTATATTTGAAAATACTATGTTATAAATGTTGTAATGAGGAAGGTGTCTAAGATGTTATATTTGTGACATTTTCGTGTTGATAAGGAGAATTTATTATTGTACTTGATGGAGGTCTAAGGGAGGCGTAAGCAGATAAGATCTGTGAATCATTGTAAATCTTTGAGAGTATTTTTTTGTAGACAAAGTATGGAATATGTCAATGTGTTGAAGGATGGATTTTCATTAAAATCATTGTGAATCTCAAAATAATTTGAAATCAATTCCAGGGGCGTGTGTAACATATTTGAATTTGGATGGATAAATAAAGATCCCTAGTAGAAAGATTTATAGGTCTAAGTGAAGTAATAGGCTAATATCGCCAAAGATGATAACGTTAAAGATTAGATAATATCAGACATCCTGGCTAAATTGTACAACAGCCTAATAGAAACAGAAATAATTTTTGCTACCGGTATAAGATTATATAAAATATTGGAAATTTGAGGTTAGGCATAAGACATCTACTGATCAGCGACCCAATGATTGACCTAGTCGCACAACGTATAAACTGACCAAACACCTTGGCAGAAATTTATTGTGGCAAAACAGTATGCAACTTGAGGAACTAAACGTTACACGATGCTAATGGTTGTAATTTAGGAATCAATCTACAACCTTTATAAAAATACTTGGCATGTAAAAGGCATATTAAAAAACCCAAACAAAAATAATTAAATGTATTAAGGAAGTAGGAGGTTACTGGGCGCATTAATACTGTAATAATTTGCATGCACCAATCAAATAGTGGCAATTGATAGGCGGCAATAGTGAGCCAGTTCAAATATATTTCTACAAATGAAAAAAAATTGTAAATTATTGTTGTACAGTTTATATTTTGTATACAGCCCGAAGGCAGAGGAATTATGAAAGATGTAACATAAGTAATAATTAAATAGTTTGGTATGATCTATTTGAGCCTTGAATGGCGGAGGAACAGAATATTCAAATTTTATGTAAATTGGAAATCGGAAATGAAAATTGTAAAAATGAGAGAGGAGAACCACCACTTGCCTGCCAACTACCACCATGAGAGGTCACCAAAAATTATAGAGTGCAAAACCTTACTGTACCTTTTAATAATTTGAAGTTAAATTGAATTACTAAATTTTCTCATAAGACTTTGTGATGCTAATGTAAAGCAAAAGTCATTTTTGAATATTTTTATAACCCCTTGGAAGAGACGACTCCGGCTACAATAATCCAGGACCACCAGGAGTTTGGGTCGACACCAGCAGCTAATAGAAAGTTCCGGCACGTGAGTGAAAAATATTGAAATAGTGATAGAGCGCCCTCAGTGCTTCAAAATTAAATAAGAATCAAAGCTAGCTCGTCAAAAGGGTTTTTTATAAATTAAGAATTTGGTAAAAATACTTGTGCAAGTAAAGATAGTATAAAAGGTATTTTATTAGATAGTAACGAATTAGTCCATATATCAAATGATCCATCAATCGAAGAATACTAAGATCTAGGCTGTTAATACATTATTTATATGATCATTAATTTCTACAATGTAATTTGCGATAATTTAATGTAGCTCTGATTCACTAGATGAATTGATCTATCTATTCCATCAGGTGCCGAATCTTGCACCCTGAGATAAAAATATATCTATTACAAAGAAATCTATTGAAACTATAGAATTTAATATATATATTTTGATTACTAGTTTGTCAATTTATCATGCTGACTTAAGAAATTCAGATTCTAAATAGAATCGTCCAAGTTGACAAGTATCAGCAAGCTGATATCAAAGCTGCATACAAATAAATGCATATGATCATAAAATGAAAGCACATGGTAGCGTTTCGTGCTATAGAACTTAAAGAATAGTATTAGCCTGTGATATTTTATTGATTTCGATTATTGTTTTGTCTTATATTATATATTTCTGTCGCTCTATATATTTTTGCTCTGGCTTGTAGGCTATAAGCTTTATATATATATATATATATATATATATATATATATATATATATATTTAATAAATTATCAGTATTATTGTGGAAGCTCATATCTGGGCCTAAAAAGATTTTTATGAGACTATATAGCAGGAGGCTATAAGCAGGAGGCTAATCGTTATTTAATTATAGAAAATAACGTGACATAAGAACATGGCGACCGAACGTGGGACTGATGATGAGAGCTGAGCTCATCAAATAATTATTGAAGTTAAGTCAAGACCTATATTGATGATAAGACAAATCTAGTCATATTGAAATTTGTCATGGATGGATAATAGAATAATAGATATAGGAGTATTAAGGAAGCAAGCAGGTTATTTTTTGTATTACTTTTTGGGGAATCAATAGCTTTAAATTATTTTTTATTTATTAAAAACTCACAAAACAAGACAAAACAAAATTACAAAGATTAACGAAACAAATAAAACACAATATAATGTTACAAATATAAAAAACAATGGGCTTAGTGTTTGGGTGTGTTGGAGAAGAGAAAAAAAAAGAGAGGAAGGTACCTAGCCAACTATGGTTTCCCATGTAATAGGCAGGCAAAGAAGAGAAGAGAAGTAATGAGGAAAAATGGGGGGAAGGAAGAAAACAGAGGAATAGGTACTCAAAATAAAGGTAAGCGAGTCCACTGAAAAAAGAAAAAAACTGATGAAAAAACAATGCTGGAGCAGAAATCTCGAGTCATATATCTAAATGGAAGGAGAAATTACTGTATGTCCAGTTTTTTATATCCAGTTTAATTTTTCCACTGATCTTATTGTCCATGAGAAAATGATTTGGAATGAGGTTTATTATTTTAGTACCTATGTAAATTAATTGCCTCCTTATACATTCAATATCAGTGTTATAGATTACATATTTGTTAGCAGTGGCCCTTAGATTATAATAATTGAGAGTAGAGTTTATTGTGAGAGGAAAATCGGATCTATATTTTATTAAGTACTCAATTACGGTTTTTATGTATAATTGACGTATAGTCATGACCTCAAAATCACTGAAAACCATATCCGTTGGATAGAGCCTGGGTTTGCTTAATATAGTTTTAATTATCAGTTTTTGTGCTACAAATAATTAAGCAATATGACAGTTGAAACAGCCTCCCCAAACAACTATGCCATACTGCAAAAATGACTCGACTAGAGCATGATACATCATTTTCAGGTGGTTCTTATTAAGAAATCTGTTAACTTGATAAAATTTAAAAGATAAATATCTAATTTTTCTACATATGTATTTAATATGAACATCCCATTTAAGGTTTCCATCAATTATAATTCCCAAATACTTAATATTGTTGACTTTTTTAATGGTGGGACAATCACAATTACCCAAGTTTAAATTGCACTGAGAATGGAGTCTCAAATCTTGATTCTCGTTAGGCTGTCCTACTCTATTTGCAGAGAAAGTTATGTAATTAGTTTTTTCAATATTTAAACTCAAGGTATTCTTATCTAACCACTTCTCAATTAAAAGCATATTTTTTTCAGCTATGGTATGAACTTCGTTCCATGAATTACCGTGAAAAATAGCTGCAGTATCATCTGCAAAGGATATCACAGTTGAGTTTAGAAGTCTTGAATTTAAAAAGTCATTTACATAGAGTATGAAAGGATGGGAGAAAGTACAGTACCTTGAGGAAGACCATAAGAAGTTAAGTTAGTTACACTAGATTGATCATTTATGGTTAGGGACTGGGTTCTATTACTCAAATAGCTTTTGAACAATTTAAGCGAGACTCCTCTGAAACCATGGGACTCCAGTTTATTGAACAAAGTATTATGAGGTATTGTATCAAAAGCTTTGCGTATATCCAGGAAGACCGCAATAGTTTTTTTATTGGAGTTTATTTTATCAGATGAAGTATTGATGAATTTTATTAGAGCATCAGATGTACTTTTACCATTTTGGAAACCGAATTGGTTCTTGTTGATTATTTTGTTGAGATTCAAGAAAGAAACAACTCTCGACTTTATAAGTTTCTCCATTATTTTAGCAAGGTTGCTGATAAGACTAATCGGTCTATAATTACAGGGATTAGTCGGGTCACCTTGTTTGAATAGAGGTTTTATTTTGGCTGATTTGAGGTGCTCGGGAAAATATCCCTCCTCAAAGCATCTATTAAAAATGAAAGCGAGAGGTTGAGATATAAAATTGGCTTTTTTCTTGAGCGTAATATTACCTAGACCATCAATACCAGGACTGCAGTTGTTCTTTAGATTTTTAATAGTTGCCTCAACTTCAACTGGGCAAGTTGGTCTCATAAAAAACGTGTTATCGATCTGTATTGCAGGAAATCGATCACCAGTATTATCAGGGATATTGATAGTTTGAGCTTGTGATTTACCCACATTTGTGAAATAATTGTTGAGGGAGTAAGCATCAAGTTCAGTACTCTTTTCCTTGGCCTCACCTATAACTTCGTTTATGCACTTCCACAACATCATGCTGTTGTTATTACAATTTTCAATTTTCCCTTTATAGTAGACTTCCTTTGCATGATTTATGATCTTATTCAAACCATTACGATAAGCCTTATATTCATTCTATTAAGAAATAAGGAGAAATTATGTGTTTTAAAGAAATTTTTATATTATCATTATTGTAGAAAATATATTTTATAGAGAGAGCTATTATATTTTATGGGCCTAAACTGTTCAAATTTATCTAGTCATAGCTTAAATATCTTGTATATGAGCTGGTTGGAGAATATTATAAACCAGTCTGTAAGCTAGTCAGGAATCAACATTCCAATATTGGAGCGCTAGAGCATTAAAAAAAAAACTTAAGTATAAATACCTTGTCTAGGGTTATCCAAACACTTTGCACATAACCGTTCCACTGTGAATCCTTGTTTGTGTCTTTTAAACATTTTTGCATATTATTCATCACTTTTTTATTACCATTTATCATATTGGCATAATGAACCACACTCCCGCAAACTCTGAAGCTTCATATATGTATGGGGCTGTACAGATCCCACTTTGTCGACTCCCAGCACATCAAACCCCACCATGGTAGATGCCAATACGCCACGAGAAAGGGAACCAGGAAGTGTTAGGTCGATAGTTTTCGATCCACAAGGTCTGCAATCTCTATCATCCACTCGAATCGACACCGCTGACACACCATTAAATCAGAGGATAGCAGAGATCAACTTCGAAGGGGGCGAGGAGCAGCCTGCAGAACCCGTATCTCCAGAGGCCGAGTCAGATCTGAGCAAACAAAGTATATTTTCAGTCACAGAGCTAGATCCATTTAAAAAGGTAATAATGGAACAAACTAGTAGTATGTTCACTATTATGCTACAGAACACAATGGATAACATGATGCAGGAAATTAAAAAAGAGAATGCAGCAATTAAAGAGGCAAACAAATCTACAAAGGGAAAGTCAGGATAAAGTTACGGCAGGATTATCAGAAAGGTTGGATACGGTTACCTGTGAACTAAATGAAAGGATAGATAACTTAACTACACAAATCACTACTCCTATTCAAGAAATAACAACTGGCATTGAAGCCGATTGCCATCAAGAAATCAAAAAACAAATTACCGTCACTAACCGAAATTTAGCAACTACAGTTGATGAAAATGTTAATAGTACAAAATGAACAAACTAATATGTACACAAAAATGAACCAACAGCAAGGTAGCATCAATCAGAACACAGAACTCTGTAAGGCTTCAAATGGGACTCTGCTAATTCAAAAATCCACTCTAACTCAACTAAATCAAGAAGTAAATGCTAATAAAATTACAAATAATAATCAATGGTAGATGGCACAGGAGAAAATAACAGTATTAGAAATTCATATCCAACAACAAACTCATGGAATTCAAGCAGATAACATTAATTCACATAGTATATTGCAGAGACTGGGTGAATTTGATAATACTGATTGCCATTTGCAACCTCAACCATTCATTGATCAGATAAAATCAGTACAAACTCTTGCACCTACCTCTTGGAGTATGTGGCGTCTTCGTTTGACTAGCTTATTAATTGGCGAACCCCTGATGTTTCTTCGGAGTAGAGCCCATGAATTTACATCATTGGAGGAGTTTATAGCTGTCTTCCTGGAACAGTATTGGAGCAGAAGTAAACAGTTGGACGTGCTAGCGGATATCATATCATGAGATTTCAATCCTAATTAGACGGTGCATGTACCACTTTCGTCACTGCCCTACAGTTCAAGAATTCTCAACTGAATGAGCCAATTAACGAATCTGCATTAGCGAGTATTATTTTAAAGAAGCTACCGTAACAAGTTAGGATGGCACTTGCCACCCAACCCATCATCGATTGCAAGCAACTAATAAATCATATATATGGCATACAGTCTGTGATGGCAATATCAAATCACCGATCAGACCAAAGGTACACTCAGAGTCAATATAATCCAAAAAGTAATCAGTATACCAGCCAAAACTATGAACCGGTATCATATGATCGCTCCCGATCTGCCCCTCAATTTGGCCGTGATCGATTAAACACAAATAATGGTTACACTCAGAATAATTACAACAGAAATTACAAACCGCCACCTCATCAAATAAGTACAAATTATACATGAGCACATGCAACAGGATTAAACCAACAAAGAACACAGAACCCAACACCCAACAACCCACCACCAGACACACAGAAGGCTACAGCTAGAAAACCATGACTATATGATACCCCCGATATAACGCCTACAAGCTCCAATGAAACAAACAAAGAAAAGCAAGATATTTCAACATCATACACCACCTTCAGAAATGATTTGCTGGAAATTTTGTTAGAAGAAACTGAGAAAGAATGCAGGCTACCCAATATCCAAATGCAAGCGTATATTGATATTGAAATATATGGAATGAAGGCTCAAGCATTAGTAGATAGTGGTTCACAATGTAGCCTTATACAAACAGACATATTTCAACGTCTAGAGGAAAAAACAAAATTAACTACTCTACTGCTAACCAATATATATGTATCGGGGATCAGTACAGGATGACGAATACATATAACTACCCAATGTTTACTGGAACTAAACCTTCAACAACAACGATTCGCTTATACATTTCTTGTATTACCTGTATCTGGTCCGCACCTAATAATAGGTACAGATTTTCTCCAACATTTCCAAGCCTGTTTAATTTCCAAACATTGAAATTTCATGCTTTTACCGAATCCGAATCAGACGAAGTTATAGTACCACTTGATCTGAAGAAACGCACTGAAGGAATTACAGAGATACACTTCGCTCACTACATGGAAGGCGCGTCAAGGATGTGGGGTATCCATGAAATTGAGAATGCTATGGAGTATATGGCGGTACTAAGCCTAACAATGGAGAACCAAATACAGTTAGGAGTAGACTCTAGTACCAAAGAATTGTTAGAGGTGTTAATAAATAGAATTCATCAACATACCGATTGGCACCCTGACATTAGACAGGAGATAATTCAAGTGTTCCGTAAAAATGCAGATGTTTTTTTCGAGCAACCTGGACTAGCTACTCACTTCGAGTGTTCACGCAATGTCAAACCACACGACAAATATTACCGCAAATCATACCCCATACCTTTCACCTATAGATCCACTGCCATAGCAGAAATCTCTCGCATGGAACAATCAGGAAACATAGAAGAATCCACCGCACCCTATAGCTTGCCAATTGTGTGTGTAGCAAAAAAGGATGGAACAGTAAGACTATGTCTAGATGCCCGTGCTTTGAACCGCATACTGGATGACGACCGAGAAGGACCAGACCAAATTGAACAAGTCATGCAAACTTTCCATGGCAAAACCATATATTCAATGGTAGATTTGAGCACAGGATATTGGCAAGTCCAAGTAGCACCAGAATCGCGCGACTATTTATCCTTTCTATTTAATGGATGCAAATACAGATTCACTTGTCTAGCATTTGGATTGCAAAATGCTATGGATGTATTTATATGGTGTCTGAGACAGGCGTTAGGAGATATCAGAGACTACTGTATGTTATACGTGGACGATGGATTAATAGCCTCACAGAATATACATGAACATTGCCAGCATCTGGATACAGTATTCGATAGACTGATCAATTGCGGATTGAAACTCAAACTATCGAAGTGTGAATTTTTTGCGAGTGAAGTAAAATACCTAGGAAACATAATCACACCTACTGACATATCACAGGACCCGGACAAATTGGTAGCTATCAGACAATTTCCATCACCAAGCAACTGTAAACAGTTGCAAATGTTCATTGGATTTTTACAATTCTACTGAAGTTTCAACAAACAAATGTCACATTACACTACCCAACTCAATCACGTATTATCTAGCACCAAACCTTGGAGTTGGACAAACAATGAAGAGATCATATTTCAGCAACTAAAAGAAGCTTTCCTAAACTCCGTCGTGTTGAAACATCCTAACCTGAAGAAGCCTTTTTTCTTGAATGTTGATGCCTCAGATTATGCGATAGGCTCAGAGATTTTCCAAGAAGATGATCAAGGAGAGAAAGGAGTGCTAGCATTTTTCAGTAAAACACTCAACTCAGCACAACGTCGATATTCTGTGACCAAAAAAGAGTTGTTGAGTATTGTGGAAGTATGTATTAAATACCGGACATTGTTACTCGGTAACAAGATATTTATCAATACAGACCATAAAGCCTTAACATTTTTTAAAACAGCCAAATTAAATCACAACCGCTTATCTAGATGGTTTCTTGCACTTCAAGAATATGATATCGAATTGACCCATCTGCAAGGAAAGAAAAATCAGACCGCCGACTTTTTATCCAGAGAAATAGATGCTACATATTGTCAAGTTACTAACCTGAAATGTTTCGCAGTAAAGAGTGGAGAAAGCATACCATATCCCCCCAATATCCAACCACGAATTCACACTGCCGTATTGTCCCCTGGAAAAATCGGCACCGCCCAGTATGAAGACCCAAGACTGTCCCGGATCCGCGAACTGATGGAAGAAGGAGCTACTGAACCGCCCGATTACCTGTGACAGTACACCCACTACAAAGGATTTATGTTCCACCGACCGGCTAAAAATACTTACGACTGGCGCTTAATAATCCCCGCTAACATGGAAACAGATTTGATAAAAGAAGCTCATGAACGTATCGTACACTTTGGAACCACGAAGACCCTCCTCCTGCTAAAAGAAAGCTGTTATTTCAAAAGCATGCATGAAAAAGTGGGCAAAATAATAAAAGCTTGCTATATATGCCAGAAAGCCAAATACCCGCGATACCATATCAGAGGTGAAATGAATCCCATTCTCCCTAGTGCACCATTGGAATTGATATCAGCAGATATATATGGTCCATTACCCATGGCACAATACGGAAAGAAATACATATTCGTGCTTACATGTGTTTTTTCAAAATATACAATGCTATTTCCCATAGGTGAATTGACCGGAGAAGTTTTAGCCTGATGCATAACCGAAAGATGGACTACGACTGGCGCCTAATAATCCCCGCTAACATGGAAACAGATTTGATAAAAGAAGCTCACAAACATATCGGACACTTTGGAACCACGAATACCCTCCACCTACTAAAAGAAAGCTGTTATTTCAAAAGCATGCATAAAAAGTGGCCAAAATAATAAAAGCTTGCTATATATGCCAGAAAGCCAGATACCCGCGATACCATATCAGGAGTGAAATGAATCCCATTTTCCCTAGTGCACCATTGGAATTGATATCAGCAGATATATATGGTCCATTACTCATGGCACAATACGGAAAGAAATACATATTCGTGCTTACATGTGTTTTTTCAAAATATACAATGCTATTTCCCATAGGTAGATTGACCGGAGAAGTTTTGGCCCGATGCATAACGGAAAGATGGACTAATGAAGTAGGAAAGCCTAAATGGATCCTATCAGACAATGCAACCTATTCTTGTAGCAAGCAGCGGAAGGAAATACTTCACCTGGCTAATATTAAATGGTCGAGGACAGCTCTTTACAACCCCAGCGCTAATCCAGTGGAGCGATGTATGGCAGAGATCTCTTGTTCTATGCGGACTTACTGTAACGAAAAACACCAAGAATGGGTTAGATATGTACCATTTTTAGAAGAGTGTTATAATAACAGTCTAAATGAGAGCACTGGTCATACTCCTTACGAAATCATGTTCGGTAGAAGAAACACTACATTTATCAAAAAATTAATTGATTCATCTAGTCAGGTTAAAGCTAGAACAAATGGCAAGTAATAGAAAGAGATTTCACGACCAAGCCTACAAAATATTTTTGTATAAGATTGGAGATGAAGTTTTGGTAAAGAGCCACAGATTATCAAATGCTTTGGAGAAAGTAACCCGTAAATCCTTTTTGATTTATTCAGGGCCATTCACTATCGTAGCCATATCACATCATGATACAGTCCAGTTGCAAGAGAATGAAAATATGCACACTGTTTGGTGGGAAAATGTAGCCAATATTAAACCATATCAAAGAATTTGAAATGAATATGATAAGAAATCAAGAGAAAACATCATTATCAGGAGAAATTACTGACCTATCATGATAAATTCAGTCTTGGCCCAGACCGCATGGCAACAATCCATCATTTATATTCCTTCCAACTGTCAGAAGCCTGAAACAGTCAAAGAACAATTTTTTAAGTATGTAATTTAATGATCTACACCATATAAAAAAGGACACAAACGGGGATTGTAGAAAAAAAATTAATTAAATTACCTCAAATGTGGAAAATGTGATGGATAAGGTTAGTTTTGTACTGTAGAACAGAAGGCTAGAGAATATGACGTCAAATCCAAAGTTCAGTCAACTGGCCAAAACCACCTGAATCAAATGTAGCCCTCAAACATATGTTTATGAAAAAAGTATTGTACCCAAAAATATTATTTATTATTGTTATTTATTGTATTTATCAGTGTTAATATATTTATTTATATGTTTTATAATTTATTACCATTATTTTCTCTGCCATGTTGTTACGAAAAAAAAACTTCAATTGAATGCTAGTTACCATAAAAGCCAAAACCATGTAGCAAAAGAAGAGAATTGTACCTGATATATGGAAAATCATTGATATTAAGACCTAGGAATTATAATAAAGTATAAGCCCCAGAAAATTTGTACATTGAAGTTATTGTTTGAAAGAAATCTATTATAGGAGAGTCAAGTGTAATGTGTGGAATTAGGTTGGTGGCCTTGTGAGCGGTATATTTGAAAATACTATGCTATAAATGTTGTAATGAGGAAGGTGTCTAAGATGTTATATTTGTGACATTTTTGTGTTGATAAGGAGAATTTATTATTGTACTTGATGGAGGTCTAAGGGGCGCATAAGCAGATAAGGTCTGCGAATCATTGTAAATCTTTGAGAGTATTTTTTTGTAGACAAAGTATGGAATATGTCAATGTGTTGAAGGATGGATTTTCATTAAAAACATTGTGATTCTCAAAATATTTTGAATTCAAATCCAGGGGCATGTGTAACATATTTAAATTTGGATGGATAAATAAAAATCCCTAGTTGAAATATTCATAGGTCTAAGTAAAGTAATAGGCTGATATCGCCGAAGATGATAAAGTTAAAGATTAGATAATATCAGACATCCTGGCTAAATTGTACAACAGCCTTATAGAAATGGGAATAAGTTTTGCTACCGGTATAATATTATATGAAATATTGAAAATTTGAGGTTAGGCATGAAACATCTACTGATCGGCGACCTAATGATTGACCGAGTCACACAACGTAGAATCTGACCAAACACCTTGGCAGAAATTTATTGTGGCAAAAAAGTATGCAACTTGAGGAACTAAACGTTACACGATGCTAATGGTTGTAATTCAGGAATCAATCTATAACCTTTGTAAAATTACTTGGCATGTGAAAGGCATATTAAAAAACCCCAACAGAAATAATTAAATGTATTAAGGAAGTAGGAGGTTACTGGGCGCATGAATACTGTAATAATTTGCATGCACCAATAAAATAGTGGCAATTGATAGGCGGCAATAGTGAGCCAGTTCACATATATTTGTATATATTTCTACAAATGATAAAAATTTGTAAATTATTGTTGTACAGTTTATATTTTGTATATGGCCCGAAGGCAAAGAAATTATGGAAGATGTAACATAAGTAATAATTCAATAGTTTGGTATGATCTATTTGAGCCTTGAATGGCGTAGGAACAGAATTTTTAAATTTTATGTAAATTTGGAAATCGGAAATGAAAATTGTAAAAATGAGAGAGGAGAACCACCACTCGCCTGCCAACTACCACCATGAGAGGTCACCAAAAATTATAGAGCGAATACCTTACTGTACCTTTTAATAATTTGAAGTTGAATTGAATTACTAAATTTTCTCATAAGACTTTGTGATGCTAATGTAAAGCAAAAGTCATTTTTGAATATTTTTATAACCCCTTGGAAGAGACGACTCCGGCTACAATAATCCAGGACCACCAGGAGTTTGAGTCGACACCAGCAGCTCATAGAAAATTCCGGCACGTGAGTGAAAAATATTGAAATAGTGATAGGGCGCCCTCAGTGCTTTGAAATTAAATAAGAATCAAAGCTAGCTCGTCGAAAGGGTTTTTTATAAATTAAGAATTTGGTAAAAATACTTGCGCAAGTAAAGATAGTATGAAAGGTATTTTATTAGATAGTAACGAATCAGTCCATATATCAAATGATCCATCAATCAAAGAATACTGAGATCTAGGCTGTTAATACATTATTTATATGATCATTAATTTCTACAATGTAATCTGTGATAATTTAATGTAGCTCTGATTCACTAGATGAATTGATTTATCTATTTCATCAGGTTCCGAATCTTGCACCCTGAGATAAAAAATATATTTATTACAAAGGAATCTATTAGAAACTATAGAATTTAATATATATATATTTTGATTACTAGTTTGTCAATTTATCATGCTGACTTAAGAAATTTAGATTCTAAATAGAATCGTCCAAGTTGACAAGTATCAGCAAGCTGATATCGAAGCTGCATGCAAATAAATGCATATGATCATAAAATGAAAGCACATGGTAGCGTTCCGTGCTATAGAACTTAAAGAATAGTATTGGCCTGTGATATTTTATTGATTTCGATTATTGTTTTGTCTTATATTATATATTTCTGTCACTCTATATATTTTTGCTCTGATTTATTTTTGAGATATTTGTTAATATATGTATCAAATTTTTTATGGTGTATGATTTTTTTCTTATTCCTCTATACTGTAGGCTATGAGCTTCATATATATATTTTTAATAAATTATCAGTATTATTGTGGAAGCTCATATCTGGGCCTATAAGATTTTTATGAGACTATATCCTAGTAAAGACCACGACCTGATTTTCATAATTATTAAAATATTTTCATGCTCTACCGATTGATGCCAAGCAGGAGCCTAATCGTTATTTAATAATAAAAAATAACGTGATAAATGATAATTACAGGGTTGTGAGTTCTGCTTTGGAATAGCTTGATTAATAGACAGATTATTATAGATTAATGTAATTTAATGATGATTATTATAATAGAGATCAACGTTGGATTACCCCTGATCACAATCTGGTCATGACCATTAATTTTCACTATAATTTATATCACTCATGAATCGTAGATGGGGCTTCAATATATTTACTAGAAGAACAACACATGCAACTCTGTTTTCCTTTTTCCTTGGTTCACAAATAATTATTCTTCTGCCATGTGCTGGATTTTCTGGCCTCCAAGTAGAACGTGTTGCTGGTATATTACTCTGCGATTCATGTAGATTCAATCGGGTATTTTACGTTAATTATTATTTCCACAAACAAAAGGAACTTTACAATTAACATTTGAATTCACAAATGAACAGTTAAAAAAATTTACATAAAATTTGTCAACAAAAATGTAAGTTTACTCAAAACGTGTGACTAGGGCAGGTCAGTGCTAGAGCAGAAACATCTTCTTCCTCGAATTGAATTCACAATTCTATGAATCTCTCTGTTTCTAATTTGCATAGGATGATTGCTATTGGTTGTAGCTGAGTGACGTAGTGCACACGTCATATTTTTATGAAAAATGGTTCCTTTGTTGACATTCAATTCCCTGACTTACAAGACGAATAAATACATTAAAACATGAATATAGTTCAATAGTTTCAAAATACAGTTCAATTCCAACAGTGTAGGTGAATTAATAATACATAAAATTACAATAACAGAGATCTCAACATTCTGTGTTGCATCTCAACAATTTTGGTATCCCTTTCTTTGTCCTCTGATTGGTTGTTTGTGCAAAGAGGAATCTAGCAAGATCGCTTCTATTCAATATTTATTTGTTGATAATCCAAACAATGAATTTAATTGAATTAAATAATATCGTTTGTCAATGTAGACTTACATACAAAGAGTATTTGTAACTTTTTGCTATTATTGTAGCCTACATCAGAATACTATATCTCTTTTATAATTTGTTTTTTCAAAAATAAACTCATTTATTGTGCTAATGATTTTGATTAGCTTATTATTATAGATTCCTTTTTTCCTACACAATAACGAAAAATAATAATTCACAAATAAACATGCCATCACATTATATTATACGATAAGCAGGTCTGAATGATCTCAACTTTATATTAGTGTTCTAAGCATTCGAACGTTTTAGGTTAGGTTTAACACAACATTCCCTCAACCTATAGTTGTGATTTCTATATAATAATATCATAATTAATAGAATAAATAATAAAATAAGTGAAATGAACTCAATTGGTTCACTGGAAGAGACTGATATATTTCGAGATTGTTTGCTGCCTCTGCCTTGATTTTCATAATATGATTCAAAGAACTAGTTTTTTAAGTAGCCACTGAAATGAATCGTCACATAGCCCTCCTAGGTTAAGTCAGTGAGTTACTGTGAGTTAAGTGCAAAAAGCTCGCTGGATTAATCTATCCAAATTGAAAGATTTGTTATCTAATACCTGACCTTAGATCACATGACAATAGTGATTTACAAATACAATTGAGCGATTACAGGGTTAATAATCCTGATCTCAAATCATATGCCACTCGGTTTACAGCTCAGAGGTGTAACATTAGACAACGAGAATAACAACTGTACGACTATACCGAAGAAACTGATATGGGGGAAAAATACGAAAAGTATTATAAAGCTAGATTAACGGTTAGTCTGAGAGAATCAATGACTGGCAATGATAATGATAATAATCAGATGGCGATAAGAGAAGTTTGTAATTGTATAGAAAAGGCAGCTAGCTCATCATTCGTCCACGGTCAAGGTCATGCTAACTTTAAACAACGTTGGTTCGATAATGAATGTAAAAGAGCACGAGATAAGATGTTTGGACTTTTAAATTTATTCAGGAAATCTAATACCGCTACAGTGAAGAATTTGTATATTGAAGAGAGAAACATTTACAGGAAATTATGCAAAACCAAACGAGAAACATATCATGCGAATATTTATGAAGAGTTAAACAATGCCAATGATACGAAAAGATTCTGGAAAGCGATAAGATCCTTTAAAAAACCAGCTAGGCGAATGACTAATAGTATAAGCTCGGATGATTGGGTGAAACATTTTAAAAATTTATTGAATCCACAAATTAATGCTGAGCCCGTGCTGTACGCAGAGCCGTTGATTCTCAATGATATCCTGGACCGTGAATTTGAGCTGGAAGAGTTGAAAGTTGTCTTGCGAAAAGCGAAAAATAATAAAGCAGCGGGTCAAGATGGAATACCCTTTGAATTTTTTAAGAATGGTACTGATGAACTGTTGAGGAGAATAACAAAAATTTTTAATAACATCTTCAGAACGGCAAACATTCCTGATTCATTTCAAAGATCGATAGTCTTCCCTCTACATAAAAAAGGAGATGTGAATCAAGCTATAAATTTTAGAGGGATAGCTTTCATAGACGCCATAGCTAAACTTTTCGCAGGAAACTTATTGATGAGGCTAGAGAAGTGGGTACACACGAATAAAATATTGAACGAATATCAGGCCGGCTTCAGAAAGGGATACTCTACAATAGACAACATATTCAATCTACTATCGATAGCCAACTTGAAAATTAGTCGAAAGCGAGGTAAACTCTTCTGTTTCTACGTCGACTTTTCAGCCGCGTTCGACACGGTAGACAGGCGAGCACTTTTCTACAAGCTCTCATGCATGGGGATATCATCGAAGCTCATAAATGCTATTAGAAATATTTATTGCGGAAATAATGGAACCTTTGCACGAGTATGGAGTAAGAATGGGCTTACGGAAGAGTTCAGTGCAGGAGTAGGCTTAAAACAGGGCTGTCAAATGAGCCCGCTTCTATTCTCTCTTTTTTTGAATGATTTGGAGGGAGAATTGGGAGGAGGAGCACGAATAGGTAATATTCGAATAAAACTGCTCATGTACGCGGACGATATCGTGTTACTTGCTGAATCGGAAAGAGAACTCCAAGATATGATTTCCAGTTTAGAAGTTTACTGCAAGCGGTGGAATCTGAGAGTGAACTTGAATAAGTCAAAAGTTATGGTTTTTAAAAAAGGTGGAAGAGAAGGAAGACAGGAAAAGTGGTATTTCGAGGGAAATAGGATAGAGAAGGTGAATGAATATAGGTACTTGGGAGTATAAATCACACCGTCGCTTATTATGACCCCACATCTTGAAGAAAAACTTAGTAGTGCTAAAGCAGGTCTAAATGCTGGCTGGGAGCAGTTGATAAACAATAAGAGGGTTCCATTATCAGCCAAATGGATTTTATATAGGACTGTGTCAAGGGCAATAATGGTATACGGTGCTCAGGTGTGGGGATACAGAAGGTATGAGCAGGTGGAGAAATTATGGCGTTTTTTCATTAAGAGAATGTTTAATCTGCCCTACAATACACCGAGTTATATTTTATTTTTGGAAACTGGAGAGCCGCCACTCTTTGATTACACACTCCGATTGCACTTTAACTATATAAATAAGGTCATGACAATGCAAGATTGGCGCTTGCCAAAATTATTGGCAATGGAAGTTGTTGAAAGTAAAGTATTTTGGTACAAGAGCTGGCTTGATATGGCGCAAGGACTGAGTGCTGATGTTGATCTGAGTCTGAACAATTTGCTCAACTGGAAAGATGAACTTAATAAGCTTTGGAAGTTGAGTAAGTTGAAAAATATGGGAGAGTTCAGAAGTGCAGCAAACACAGCCAGATTCCACACAATTTACAAAAAGCTTGTAAGTGTGAATTTGCTAGATAACGGTTATCTGAAGGAGGAATATACACTGCCAGACATCAGTTGGATAATGAAAGTGAGAGGGGAAATGCTCTACCTGAATGACAGACCATGGACCGAAGGAAGAAGTGGAATATGCTCACTGTGTAACTCGGGCGAAAGAGAAGATACGTTTCATTTTGTAGCAAGGTGTCTAGTCTTAGGAGAGTGGAGACGAGAGTGGCTGGGTAGTTCAACTCTATCTGAGAATGAGTATTTAGAAGTTGTTAATGGAGGAAATTGGAAAGGGCTAGTCGAGTTTTGTAAAAGAGCTTGGAAGTATCGATGGTTCTTGATAGAGAATTTTAACTATTGAAATTGAAATAAAATAAAATATATTGTTTTGAAAATTGTTAGTATTTGGTATATGATAAAAATTCGCGCGTATTTTGTAGCTGTAATCTGTAGCTTTAATTAATGTGTGTAATAATGTTCAGCGTTCATCTTTTCAGTCAATACTTTGGTTGTAGTCTTATATATCTGTGGATCTTGACAAAATTATAAAATGAAAGCTCATCCTCGATAATGTTTGCTTCACATTGTACAACTCACCTAAACGTTTATTTACAAAATTATGGTTAAGAAAAAACGGTTCAAATTTTGATCCTATTAAAATGAAAAAAAAAAATAAAATTATTTACTCATGTATAATGACCTATTATGTACTCATGTATTTTGTCCATAATGTTAATCTAAGTTTGAATGTTCAATTTATCTACAATAATTTTGTTGAAAAATAACTCAACTCGAGCTGACGGCGAAAGCCAAGCTTTGTATGCTAGAATAATACTGTGTAATATTGTATTGTTATGAATAAGTGAAAAAATAAAGCATTATTATTATTATTATTATTATTAATCCTGATCTCAACAAAAAGGTATCTATAAATGGTTCACAGACTCATTTATGACAAAAGAAGTGGTTAGGCTTTGCCCTTCCAGAATGTGAGAAGATTCAATACTGAGAACATATCAGATTGATCTCTTTTACAAAGGTGGGTGTAAACAATCCTTGGATATGTTCACCTCATACACATAATTTGGCATTATGCCGACAATAATTATAATGTGGTACTGGAAATCATTCACAGTCCAACCATTCATAATTTAACGATATGACTGGTATCTCCAGACAATATCAAGTAGTTGACTCAACGGTCATGCTCTGGTATGAGCAATTCGTTTATATAATTGTTTGTTTCATTGCTACAGGTTGGTCTTAACTCACTAACAATAATGATTCGATTCAATGATTAGAATTCAGGGGCTAGTGTTAACTTATCCGGCAGGTAACTAATGGTCGCAACTTTCCGATTTATTAATAGCATTTTAGCAGTTATCAGCAAAGTTTTGATATACCTTCAAGCCTTGTTCAGTGTCTAAATTTATTATCACACTGAATAAATTGCAGTAAAACTGTTCACAACATAATACAATGAATAAATGCTTTATCATAATTTCAGTTACAGTTGTTGACATTTTTAAATAATATAATAGCTAGTACACTTTATTACAATAGGACTCTAACTGAATTTTTTGTTTGAAGAAGGTTAACAATTCGAAAGATAGGTACCTAATATTGGTACCTAATAATAACCTTATATACTATATGATGCTATAGTATATTATAAATTTTCACGGTGTAATATTAATCTTCCCAGTCAGCACACAGACGTATATAATATGTCAAATTTATGTATAAGCCAATGTCAATCAAAGTAAATAATATGTATAACATTGATATTGAATACGTCCCATTACATATAAATGTCCCGACTTTTCATGTATACTATACATATTTCTTGATACATATATATATGTATTTCTTGATACGTATAATATACATATCTCTTGATACGTATTTCTTGATACGTATATATACGTATTTCTTGATATGTATACTAAACGTATTTCTTGATACATATGCTATACATATTTCTTGAAATGTATACTAAACATATTTCTTGATACGTATTGTGATGAATCTTTTGAATAAACCTCATGAGAAGAGAGAAAAATTGTGATTACCCTTTTAAAATGAAAGAATTTGCTAAAGGAATAGTTGGCGACCAAGGGATAAAGCTTCCTTATCAGTAACTGTATATCAGATAAGAGTACCGTTCTGTACTGCATATTTTCTAGAGAATTATTCAATGAAATTATAATTATTCTGCAAATTGAGCACGAACCATTTATGAATTGATCATTGAATTTTGAGGTTACACTTTATTTACTATTAACCAGATGTTTTTGAAGCAGCTCAAACACAGCTGACTGATTCAACATATTGTAAAATGTCATGCCAGAATTCATGCAAGCTATAATATTATTTCCAAAAAGTAAAAACTATCAATAAAGGACCAAGAATTTCGAATAAAAGATAAAATATATGTATTATTGTTGAAACTATTTATTATTTAAGAAATTGTATTATAATATCAAGTATTATTGTAACTAACTAGGTCATAGCATGAACATTATATTTCTGATAAGAGCAGCAGAAATTAATTATAACAGTCTCAAACATAATAAAAATTGTATAAGAATATTAAATTATTAATTATTGTTTCAACTGAACCACATGGTGATTGAATCTCTTTGGCAAGTCTAAGCCAATCATAGTGCATAGAAATAGCACTAAAAGGGTGATCGTTTGAAAACAACATAATATGTTAATCTGATATCAGACAACAAACCTGCCTTATCATATATGCTAGCACATGTATATTGTATAGAGGAACTCTATCTAGAGAATCAAGTAGTTTGAAGAATTATACAAATCAAAATATTATTGTGATTAAAGGAATTATTTTTTACTGCTTGCCACTGACGTCAAGTCTACGTCACAATCGTTCTACCAATGGCAAATTTTCATGCAAATTAATTACACCGAGATTCTCAGAAAGAAAGGCTCTAGCCAAGAAGCTTAGAGAGAGACTTCACTTCCCCTTTGAAATCCTCACTGTTAAGACCTTGTTAACCCTTTGACTGCCGGACGATTATGCGAGTAAAACGCATGGGAGTGACTAGCGCTACTGTCTGAGTACTGCCAGCCGTATTTGCGTACTGCATGTCCAGAAATGCCACGCCAAAATCACTGATTTTGCAGACATCTGATAGAAAATCTGTAACTTCTTCATATTGATAGTAGATATGTGATTCTCATATCATTTTTTTCATAATTTCATATTCTTGATCATTATGCCAGTAGTGATCTTGAAATTCCATAATATATTCACATTTTCTAAGTTGGAAAAAAAATTTATTTAAATTTTTTTTTTTTTTTCAACTTTGAAACGTTATATTGATGTTATGAAATTTCTCAAAGTAAATAACAAATATATGAAATGAATCAGCTTTTTTTGATGAATAAACCCTGAAAATCTCATTGAAATCTGTTCAATAACAATAATTCGAGACTTTTTTAGTTAACCCTTGTAAAATTGCCAATTTGACATTAGCTTCAGACTTGGGCTTAATTATCAGTACCCACCCAATTAATTTTTGGGACCTTTCCAAGTATGTTATATTTGTTGCTGGGTAATTGTAGCCTATCATTAAATATATTGTGTGATACACCTAAGTTGCGGGGGGTGTTTCTGAGTGGGGGGGGGGGGTCAATAAGAGGGCCCCTTATTGAGATGATCATATTATGTCAAATATGAGTATGTGCAGCCTCATAACTATAATAACTGTAATACTGCAATGTTATTTGGATTTTATATTCATAAATTTATTTATATTTATTTCAATAGTAATAATGTACATACCGGTAATAATGAAGAAAAGTTCTCACTCAACAAAAAGAATGAAATATGTAAAATCAAATCATTTTGAACTAATGACAGTTCCAACTTAGATGTCCAACTTATTACTTGAATGTACTATTGATTGGTATAATAAAACGAATAAAATAGTATGATAAATGAATATCTGGATTAGAGCTATTTACAACTATATTCATTCACACTTTATTTCACTTAGAAATTGCAACGATGTTGTATGAGACAATCCAAGTGAAGACCTTTTTTGCATTTCACACACTCAGTCCGTGAACGTTTCCGCTTTCCTTCTGGATTCTTTGCTCCACTACATTCACAACAATCTTTTTCCTTCTTATTCTCAATTTTTTCTACTCCAAAACTTGTAGAAGAAACACCACTCTGCATAGCAATTTGATTTTTTTCAGTAAGCCATTCCTGTGCTAAACTTTCAATAACACTTATCTGGAATTGGAGTCTGGACACTGGCTTGTCAGTATTCAATTTGTATAGTACATAGGAATTCAGAGCCATCCTACCAAAAATATTAAAAGCAACTTTCTTCCAGTGTTTTGAAGCCCTTCGTTCATCAAGATACGTGTACAGCATCTGATCTGTGCCATCTATTCCACCCATTCCATGGTTGTATTCGTAGACAATCTGTGGTTTCTTCTTCACTACTATCTTGCCAGACCTTCTAATGCTGTATTGCACGCTTACAGCCCTTGCATCGGTAGAAAGTAGAATAATTGTGACTTATTAGTTGATTTCTCTCTGAAAGCCATGAGCAGGAGTGGTCCTTTTCTCACATAGACCTTTTTACCGACAGGATACTTGCCAAGCAACTGTTTTGGTATACCCTTCCTACCTAATCTTACCGTCCCAGTGACAAAGGTATTTTCTGAATAGAGGAACCTGGCTAGTTTTTTAGATGTAAAAAAATTGTCCAAATATATATGGTATCCCTTATTCATAAGATTACTCATTTCTAGCAATTTCTTCACTACTGAAAATCCCAATCCATAATTTGCTGTATCTTCATTTCTTTCTTCATACTTAGAGCCTCGATAACAATAAAATTGATAGCAGTAATTGTTTGTGGAGTCGCTAAGAACCCAAAGTTTTATGCCCCAACGATGATGTTTTTTCTTCGGGATGTACTGCGTGAGAGCAATCCTTTTTTTAGTGCCTACCAACGACTCATCAACTGACAACTTCTTGTAGGGGACGTAGTATAAACGAAAAAGCCGATTAGCATGGTCAATGAGAGGTTGGAATCTTCCACATGGATCGTAGTTTGGGGTGCCACGAGCAGCAAGGGTAGTCGAATCAACAATGTGAAAAAATTTTAGCAGAATTTGAAAACGATTTCTGGTAAACATTTGCTGGATCCACTGACTACTTTGGGAGGAGGAAGTAAACCAGTAACTTTCAATTGATGGCTTTCGACAGATGCCCATATTCATAATCACTGAGATAAACCCCTTCATTTCGGCCAAAGTAACATTGCTCCAATCACGTAGTCGACTTTTTGGTGGAATGGCCCCACATGAGTTCAAAAATTGTTGGGCATATCTATTTGTCTCTTGCACAAAAGTGTTCAACAATGTCAGGGAAAAAATAAATTGAAATATTCAATTGGAGAGGAATTTCGTGGGGGACAATGTTTGGGTCCCGATTGTTCACCAAACATGAAGGAATGTACATGGCCCACATCTTCTCCATCATTTATCTCCTCCCAATCACTGCTATCAGGACTAGCTTGCCGTTGTCTGAGTGTGGGTCTAGTTCTACCCCTGTCACCCACTAATCTTTGCCTTACCCTCCTATTCACTACTTCTTCAGGTGCAGAATCTTCATCTGAACTACTATCATTAGGAGATGACTCACGTCTATTTTGAATGTGAGGGTTCTGTAACCCTGAAGTTCCTGGTTGAGATCCTCTACTTTCTACCCCGGGAATATAGTCCGGATCATCATCTGTATCATCTAAAAAGTCCACTCCACTGATGTCAGAAGATGAGGTTGAGCTATCATGCAATGAACTATCATCACAATCTACAAACTGGACACCTGACTGGCACAATCTGGAAACTAAAGTTCCTTCACTAACTGGAGAACGTCCACGTTTTTTTGAGTTCATATTGAAGGAAAAAAAACAACTGATAAAACAATCCTCACACACTATAGATGCTGTACCAATGAAAATAATAACCTCACTGTGTTTACTAACACTGTTTAGAAAGCACTGTTTAGAAAGGAAAAAAAACAACTGATAAAACAATCCTCACACACTATAGATGCTGTACCAATGAAAATAATAACCTCACTGTGTTTACTAACACTGTTTAGAAAGCACTGTTTAGAAAGGAAAAAAACAACTGATGAAACAATCCTCACACACTATAGATGCTGTACCAATGAAAATAATAACCTCACTGTGTCTACTAACACTGTTTAGAAAGCATTCTTGATATCAGCTGTTTCATTATGTCAGCCAAAGCTAACATGATTATGTGAACAAACAGTTGAATTGATGAAATTCAAAGCAAAATACTTGCTGAACAGTAAATGAAATCTCATTATTTATTTTTTTTTTCATGTATAGAAATTATTTCTCTTTATTTTGATACAAAAAACGTGAAAATAGAGAGAAAATTCACTTCATGATAAATAAAAAACTTGAATGCCGATTAGATCGGCGCGCGGCATTTCTCGCACTCATACCCATTGGCGATGAAATCGGCTCTTGGCATTTCTAGCATGAAAAGGCACAGCCGATGAGATCGGCTTCTGGCAGTCCTAGCTTATAATAGAACAGCCGATTATATCGGCTCTTGGCAGTCAAAGGGTTAAAGTTGCCAGACCTATTTGTAAAATTTTTGTTCGATTTTATTTGTTTTATTTGTGAGCCAATATTTTAGGCCATTCTATTTGTTATTCGTAAATCTATTTTCATCAATCGATAAATCAAAAGTTTGAAGTTAAATTATCACTTAATTAATTTGGTGAAGGAGATATTAAATTAAAATTCCCCACGTGCCAAGACCGAAGCTTGGACCCGCTACCGATCAAACAATTTTGATCTAAAGAAGAAAACCACAACCGCCAAGGAATTCCACGTGAGTTGTAAAATTGAAGGGGCCCCAATCTACGCTTCGAAAAGTATTACAGTGCAGAAAATATAAATTTTTCTTCGTTATATTATTGGCCACGCCGACAAGCGCTTATTAGTTATTAAGAGCCTAGAATTTATTCAATATAGAATTATAAGGAATTGTAGTTGATTAACTGTCCTCCGCTGCCAGAACCACGACCCCGAGCATTTAAAAATATTTTTATAATTTATTTTCATTATTTTTTCAAAACTGTTAAACTTTATCAATTGTAAAATTCTGTTGAATCATGCATGGTGTCATGCAAGTACAAGAAAATTGCTAATCATTTTTGTTAATGTTAAACCACTTTCAATCTGTAAATCAAATTCTGGATCTGCACTGTGAGATCATATATTTTATTATAATATATTTCAATTCCATTAATTCATCTTCTGAGTTCGATTATTTCTTAAGCCTGTCAATTATTGTGTCTGATACGTTTTATATTATCAAGAACCGATCGAATACGATCATTGAAATAATTGAAGTAAGCTGGATATTGGAACAGGTCTAAGTGGATGTAGTGAGTGGGGTCAGATCGGGATTATTTATTCTCTGTCCTTACCTGCTCATATACCAGCTTTTATCTGTTACTAATCTCGACTTAGGAGCGAATATATCAACTGTACAGCAGATGCAGCCAGGGATCATATAATTTCCTACAATAGAGCTTAAAGCCCGACAAGACTCTGTTCTCGAAGTATATTCTGAACGATATCTGGTCCAAGTACCATATTTTAATCCTTCAGAACTTATTAGAGACGCAGTCCAGTAAATTATCTACATCGGGATTTTTGCTCGACCTGTATAATTTTATATGTTGTTTCATCACAGGTAATAATTTTAAGGTATCCGTATTCAGTGTTTAGCGATCGCTACACTGTCTATAAAAATTTTATCAGCATACAATCTGTCATAAGAAGAATCATGGGTGTGCGAGTGTTTAGGCCTCCTGCGATTCCGACAGTTGTATTGAATCTTGTAGTGAATCAATCAGTCTGGTGTACACTTAGCGTCCACGCACACAATTCCAAAATTCATAACCTCGACACTGGTGATTCAGTGCAAGATTCACTCTATGTATGTGAGGCGAGTAAAAAAAAAAAAAAAAAAAATAGCTTTACACAATTTGCCGACCCAACGTGAAGCATTTAAATACAGCACTACATGATTTGGCCAGTCACGTGGGACTATTTACATTCCACATCTGATTCTTTATATGTGTATCAACTTATCTTCGGAGGTGAGAGTGACTCCCCCAGGAAAAGCTTTACACAATTTGGCGCCCAACAGTGATAGGCATTGATGAGGTGGATAATCGACTATGAGGATTATATAGTTGCTCAGTATACTATAGCGCTGACAACAGGAAAATTTTTTGAAAAAATTCATGGTTGTGAATTTCTTCAAATTTAATATCAACTGTTCACTAAGTTATATAGAACAGCAAGATGTGCCATGAACAATTTTTGAACAAAAGAAATTCATCAATTGATGAATTTTTTAAAGAGAAAATCGAGCTCAGAATCTCATTATTGTGTTATTCGAAAATTGGTCATATCATAAGTCATAGGTATAAGAAATACCATAAGAAAGGTCATATTATTTTCAGAGTATCAGGGCTACACCAAAACAATTTATAAAAAATTTACAGAAAAGAGAACTGAAGTTATTTACATTTTAAATTTTTTTTTTTTAAGGCATAAAAAGGGAAGCCAAACTAAGTCACGGATATATTGTAGAATAGTTCAAGCAGAGCATTGCTGCTTTTATATGAAATCTTGTATAAAATACTAGCCCTATATATATTTGCGGCAAGAACTTATAAGACTAAAATATGTATAATAATACGAGTAATAAATTATAAGAGGCGTACCTTTGTTATCGCATATCCATTGTGTGTCCTTTATGTTATCGTCATTTTATGTTAACAATATTGCTAATTTGATTCACTCCATCACTGAACATATAATTGAATCACACTTTTGTATTTCTTCATTGAACGAATTTTTTACACTATCTCAACTTTAGATCATCATTCATTTGTAATCTTCCACATAACCTCACATATTTGCGGTCGTTTCACTGCACTCGCATCATTGTACCATCCAATAAATTATGGAAGAACCACACCGCATCCTGGAGGCCACATCAGCGATTTCAGAGATTGAGGAGTTCGCACGGGAGAAACGCCCATGTACCACCGCTCCAGAAGTCCAGACGCCCGTAGCTCATACCACAGAGTTTCCGCCGCCGACCGAAGGCTACATACCCACCCTGTCCGTGTTACAGATGAGCATCATCCTAGAAGCATTAAATGATGTACGTGGAGAAATCAAACGATCAAATGAAGACTAATTAAAGACATCCAACAGTGCGGGAAAGAAGCCAAACAAGCAAGAGAAGAACTAAGGGAAGACAACAAACAAGCAAGAGAAGAATTAAAGAAGGAAATCCAACAGATGCGGAAAGCAAATGAACAAGGTTTTAAAAAACCGGAACAAAGGTGGAAGGAAGCAGTAGAGAAAAGCAGGATGTTAACACGGCAAAGTGAAGAGAAGTGTCATGCAAAGGAAATCAATGTTGGACCAATGATCGAGCCCATGCATGCAGGGCAGACACACCCAAGGAGGAGGTCATAAAACAGGCAAGCGAACATGACACATATAAGGAAGTCCAACCCACCGAGAATATTAGGACTGAGATCGCACCGCACCCCGCAGAATGCCAGGAGGAGCCGGACGACATCACCCGCCAAGCTGAGGACGACATCACCCACCAAGCTGAGGACGACATCCATCAGGTAGAGGGACAGCCCGTACCACCGCGCGCCGGACATCAGGAGTCCAAGGACGCTGCCCACCACGTTGAAGAGCAGCCCGGACCGCCGACCGCCCGTATCTCCGAGCCACCGAGGACAGCACCTGCAACATATAAACCCGGTACTCATGAAGATCGCTCACAAAACAATAGAAGTAAAACGGAAACCCTCAGCCAATCAAAATCAGAACAAAAACTGAAAACCTATAAATCAAAACAACACACAAGTAAAATAGCAGTTCAACGGAAAAGAAGAAGCATTGATAGAATTCATCTACACCGCCGTCATGTTAGGCTAAAATTGAATATCCAGTTTCTCCCTGCCATGCAGAAAGGAAAAATGGTCTCAAGAAGAATCTATCTACACCGCCGTCATATAAGGCTGAAATCCTACATCAAATCTCATACCAAAATGCAAGAAAAAAGGAAAATAGTCTCAAGAAGGACTATACCTCTTGCTTAGAGGACCTACAATCACCGCAGTCATGTCCAGTTAAAATCGAACAAACTGTACACCAGCATACAGAAAAGAAAACCATCAAGAAAAACACACAGACACCACCGGCATGTAAGGTTTGAAAAGATCAAACGACATGTCACCGGTCAACAAGGAAGGACAACATTGGCTGAAGAGATCTACCTACTTCATCGGCACATTCGTTTTAAGCCAAGTTTGATGAAACGGATAGTTGCAAATTGGAATTGGATCTTGAATAACACCAAAATCAATTTAGATGGGGGCTTGAAGAAAAAATAATGTTTTAATTAACTGGAAACTACGTTCGTGGATTATATCAATCATCAAACTTTCCATGGTCACAGCCTACCCACCGAATCATATCTTTGCAGACTAGCATCTTTCTACTGCAGCCTAATCAACATAACCTAAACTTCGCCGCATCTCAGCTAATAAGGAAATACTATCAATCTACTTCAAATGAAGTAATTATTATCAACTTTAAGTCGAGAAAAAAAAATACAAAACAACTTTAAAAAATTTACCAACCTGATCAAGCCATCCGCCTCATGTTACAGTCATCACAGGAAAAATCACCTAGTACAATCTGCACAACTGAAAAACAGAAACAAGAATTATATTATCCACGGAAAATATTTGTCAATTAGAAATCAGATGAAGTAAGTAGTGAATAGGAGGAAAAAAATAAACAAAGTTTATTTGAATAAATGTGTAAATATAACCTCGAAATACAAAATCGATCAAGAAATCTATTCAGAACCAAAGCCTGTTCGATAATTTTTTCGTCACACCAGCCAATGTGTGCGAGATCACAGAATAAATTGTAATGAATCAAAGCAATATCGTTGTTAACTGTTATAATCTATTATTTAATGTGAAATTATAAGTGAAAAACGCAACCAAAAATATATATTTATGTTAAATTGCACTAAATGCGCATGTTCTATGTTATATAAATGTATCTCTAAAAAGCTCAAAAGAAAACGAAATTCTTACCTTCAAATATGAAATTTATTATTGTTGCATTTAAAGATCATGAATTGTAATCCAAATCAATGAAAAAATCTTGAAAACATAGTATTAGTAACCAGCAATGACAAAAATCAAAAATCACTTTAAGTGTAACCATGTTTGTACACAACATACCAAGCGTAAAAAAGGAATTGCTCAAATCAAGCGGTAGACAATTGTCAAGTCACCGAAGTTAATCACATTCTCACCCAATTTATGTAAAAGCCAAAACAAAGAGTCGAAACTTGTAATAATAATGAAAAATGATGGAAATCTATATTTGTTGCGAATATTGTTTGAATCCTAAGAGGATAATATGTTGAAATTTTTGTTATATTTGTTATAGTTGTGGGTCTGCTTATAAGCCACCCATGAATGGAAGTTGTGGAGTTGTTTTAATGAAGGATTCAAAGAGACCTCATTAATTATTGTATTTAGGTTGTATCCAATGAAAGGAACAATCAATTATCCATTTTCTCGTAGCCAAAAGTGCACAATATATTGTTTCTAGTGTTAAGTGTGGAGTTTTTGTAGAAGTAAGGAGATGAAATGGTGTATTCATCACAATATCGGATTTTTCAAATAGTCATTGTTTCAACTCGTCTCCCAATTACCTATTTAAAATATCCTAGGGGCTTTTGTGTGATGAATCTTTTAAATAAACCTCATGAGAAGAGAGAAGAATTGTGATCACCCTTTTAAAATAAAAGAATTTGCTAAAGGAATAGTTAGCGACCGAGCGATAAAGCTTCCTTATCAGTAACTGTATATCAGATAAGAGTACCGTTCTGTACTGCATATTTTCTAGAGAATTATTCAATAAAATTATAATTATTCTGCAAATTGAGCACGAACCATTTATGAATTGATCATTGAATTTTAGGTTACACTTTGTTTACTATTAACCAGATGTTTTTGAAGCAGCTCAAACACAGCTGACTGATTCAACATATTGTAAAATGTCATGCCAGAATCCATACAAGCTATAATATTATTTCCAAAAAGTAAAAACTATCAATAAAGGACCAAGAATTTCGAATAAAAAATAAAATATATGTATTATTGTTGAAACTATTTATTATTTAAGAAATTGTATTATAATATCAAGTATTATTGTAACTAACTAGGTCATAGCATGAACATTATATTACTGATAAGAGCAGCAGAAATTAATTATAACAGTCTCAAACATAATAAAAATTGTATAAGAATATTAAATTATTAATTATTGTTTCAACTGAACCACATGGTGATTGAATCTCTTTGGCAAGTCTAAGCCAATCATAGTGCATAGAAATAGCACCAAAAGGGTGATCGTTTGAAAACAACATATGTTAATCTGTTATCAGACAACAAACCTGCCTTATCATATACGCTAGCACATGTATATTGTATAGAGGAACTCTATCTAGAGAATCAAGTAGTTTAAAGAATTATACAAATCAAAATATTATTGTGATTAAAGGAATTATTTTTTACTGCTTGCCACTGACGTCATGTCTACGTCACAATCGTTCTACCAATGGCAAATTTTCATGCAAATAAATTACACCGAGATTCTCAGAAAGAAAGGCTCTAGCCAAGAAGCTTAGAAAAAGACTTCACTTCCCTTTTGAAATCCTCACCGTTAAGACCTCGTTAAAGTTGCCAGACCTATTTGTAAAATTTTTGTTTGAATTTATATGTTTTATTTGTGAGCCAATATTTTAGGCCATTCTATTTGTTATTCGTAAATCTATTTTCATCAATCGATAAATCAAAAGTTTAAAGTTAAATTATCACTTAATTAATTTGGTGAAGGAGATATTAAATTAAAATTCCCCACGTGCCAAGACCGAAGCTTGGACCCGCTGCCGATCAAACGATTTTGATCTAAAGAAGAAAACCACGACCGCCAAGGAATTTCACATGAGTTGTAAAATTTAAAGGGGCCCCAATCTACGCTTCAAAAAGTATTACAGTGCAAAAAATATAAATTTTTCTTCGTTAAATTATTGGCCACGCTGACAAGCGCTTATTACTTATTAAGAGCCTAGAATTTATTCAATATAGATTTATAAGAAATTGTAGTTGATTAACTGTCCTCCGCTGCCAGAACCACGACCCCGAGCATTTTAAAATATTTTTATAATTTATTTCCACTATTTTTTCAAAACTGTTAAACTTTATCAATTGTAAAATTCTGTTGAATCATGCATGGTGTCATGCAAGTACAAGAAAATTGCTAATCATTTTTGTTAATGTTAAACCACTTTCAATCTGTAAATAAAATTCTGAATCTGCACTGTGAGATCATATATTTTATTATAATATATTTCCATTTCATTAATTCATCTTCTGAGTTCGATTATTCCTTAAGCCTGTCAATTATTGTGTCTGATACGTTCTATATTATCAAGAACCAATCGAATACGATCATTGAAATAATTGAAGTAAGCTGGATATTGGAACAGGTCTAAGTGGATGTAGTGAGTGGGGTCAGATCGGGATTATTTATTCTCTGTCCTTACCTGCTCATATATCAGCTTTTATTTGTTACCAATCTCGACTTAGGAGCGAATATATCAACTGTACAGCAGATGCAGCCGGAGATCATATAATTTCCCACAATAGAGCTTAAAGCCCGACAAGACTCTGTTCTCGAAGTATATTCTGAACGATATCTGGTCCAAGTACCATATTTTAATCCATCAGAACTTATTAGAGACGCAGTCCCGTAAATTATCTACATCGGGATTTTTGCTCAACCTGTATGATTTTATATGTTGTTTCATCACAGGTAATAATTTTAAGGTATCCGTATTCAGTGTTTAGCGATCGCTACACTGTCTATGAAAAATTTTATCAGCATACAATCTGTCATAAGAAGAATCAAGGGTGTGCGAGTGTTTAGGCCTCCCGCGATTCCGACAGTTTTATTGAATCTTGTGGTGAATCAATCAGTCTGGTGTACACTTAGCGTCCACGCACGCAATTTCAAAATTCATAACCTCGTCACTGGTGATTCAGTGCAAGATTCACTCTACGTATGTGAGGCGAGTAAAAAAAAAAAAAAAAAAAAACAGCTTTACACAATTTGCCGACCCAACGTGAAGCATTTAAATACAGCACTACATGATTTGGCCAGTAACGTGGGACTATTTACATTCCACATCTGATTCTTTATATGTGTATCGACTTATCCTCGGAGGTGAGAGTGACTCCCCCAGGAAAAGCTTTACAGTATGCTATATGTATTTCTTGATATGTATATATACGTATTTCTTTATATGTATACTATACGTATTTCTTGATACGTATACTATACATATTTCTTGATAGGTATGCTATACGTATTTCATTATACATCTACTACACATATTTCTTGATACGTATAGTATACATATTTTCCAATACATATATTTGATGTATTGACCTATACATCTATTTTATGTATTGAATAATATGTCAAATATACATATTGTCCAATACATAAATTTGATGTATTGAGTAATATGTCTATTTTATGTATTTAAAACTAAATCTAATTTATGTATTGATTGATACGTAAATATGTCACACTATTTCATCTATGTATTTCATACAAATATCTCATTTAATTGAGGTTCCTCATTTATACATGTTGCCTAATACATCTAATTATTGACAAACACATTAATTTATTCATGTATTATTTGTGTGATACATTCATTTCCATACACTGTACTATCCAAGTTATGTGTTTGGTTATGCTATCAATAACATTTTTCATTCAATTCTATTTCATAAAATAACCTTGAACTAGCAGTTGATAAGATCAGTTGTAAGATTCCCCATTAGATAGTTAGGATTCATTAGATAGATGAGAGTTCCACATCATCTCTATAAATAATCATGATAAAAGGGAGTGAAGTGAATGCTAGCAAAGTGTGAGCTACTCATCTGTTATTGGTTCAAGGTGTTTTAAAGAATGAATTGCATGATAAATTTGATTGTGGTTACACAACTTTTACACAAGCAGGCATTCCCAGTGAAATTTGAGAAAATATGGAAATAAGGCGAGCAAAAAACAGTAGAATACAACTTGGAAATACATTTTTATTCCACTACAATTTCATGAAACGTGACAAATAAATTCTAGTTAATTCAATTATTTTTTGAAGATTTAATAAATTACATTCTGGTCCCAGCCTGCCGGAACCACTCTTACACCCTGGTTTCAAACAGCTTGCTCATGAAATCTCCAGAGATGCAGCAACAACCTCTGGAACAGAATTTTACAATGTGTTATACTTTACAGAGCGTTCATTGAATCGTGCACATTCATATTAACATGTATGAAAATGGAGGGTTTTTATGATAATTGTTGTGTGGCTACCGCAAAATATCATCAGTAATTCATAATTATCATGTAATTTATGGTGTACAGGCTACCAGAGATCTGCATTTCTGTTTTGAGTAGGCTACCGTTAATGTGAACATGTTGTTTTGCCGAGAGCAAAAAGTGTTCCTTCTTGAACAGTTTTCACCAAATGCATCCTGTGGCTTAACTCAAAGGAAAGGGTTGAAAAAATGAGTTATACCCTATAAGCTACACTGAATGAATTGAAAATGAACATTACAACACAGATTAACAATATTTGTGTGGGTATACTTTATAAAGTGCCAATAATCGTGGTATAAAAATTTTTTGCATGTAAAAAGCAGCCTTTTTGAACTCATTTTATAAAATGTTGGGAATAATTGTATAGTAAGGCACATAAGTATATAGTATGTTTATAAAAGTTACACCACGGAATAAGCATACAAGTAGTGCTTCTTTCCTCTGTGGTTACACTAATAAGAATATTTAAGTTTAAATGACTGCCTTGTTTATTATTACACACAAAAATGTGTTTCACCATGCTTGTTGACTCTTTATGGAGTACCGTTAATTAACTGGAAATGAACATTACAACAGAGATCAACTTTAGTGTGGGGATGGGCTACTCCATTAAGAGTCAACAAGTATGGTAAAACACATTTTTGTAACCTATATACCATAAATTACTTTATGATTTGCAAATCATTTCAATGTAAATCTTATGTAAATCAATGTAAATCTTATGAGAGTTGGCTGAATTATGGTAGTGGATTCGACCAACTTAGCCAAACAAAAGTTCAACATTCAATGGACACATAAGAAGGCTCCTGATGTCCATTAAGCAAACTATATATTGCTATATTTCTCCTCATTTTCAACATTTCAAGCAATATAATCTAATAGGTGAGATTTTAATGTAGCTATCAATCAATTTAATTTTTTGAGCACTAGCATAATCTATTCTGAACATTTCTATTGAAAGGATCAATAACAATTACTTTCGAGGTGAGGGAAACAAAAATTACTTTTCAGAGATTCTACTTCTTCACTTGAAGGCTATCACACTTATTGCTTGTTGTTGGCATAGCCTACAGGTAACATAAGATTTGGATTGGACCTTCCATCCAAGAAATAGCAGTGTTGTCAGAGGGAAATTCGAACTTCTTCAAATTCCCGATTAGACCCATCCTCGATATGCAAGTCATCCTCGGTATGCAAGTTAGGTTAGTATTAAAAAGTTCCTGGGTGGAAGTATTCAAGGGAATAATACGGTACTGTATTTTTTATAAAATTGAAAAATTGCATGAATATGTTTTTCTTTCAAAATTGCAATTTTTTCCTTTCAAATATCACTTTTCTGAGAGAAGTTCTCTCACAATCATGGGATGAACTAAAAGTAGTAAAGCTATTTATATCAAAATGACAAGGAGAATTCGTGCTTCCTTTTGGTTTTTATTTTTTTCATATACGACTGATATAGCTTTGTTTTAATTCATGAATGTGCTTATCAATGTCGAGTCACCTCGAGCAGAAAACATTTGTGGGTTCAAATCGTCATCAAACGTTTGACGATCTGGAAACTTGTTTGTTTTAGGAGATAAGTGGGTGTTGAAAGTGAAAAAGTTGTTCAAAAAATTATTGATATTACTTTCCCAATTCTCAAAATAGTCGGAAGATCGTTGTTTGACCTCTTAGGAGTTTCAAAGTGAGGAAAGCTTTGTAGGCGTGAAGCATTGTATGTTAAAGGTTGTTTTTTGAACGATTCAGGCGTAGGCTATTAGAATCAGGTATTCAAGCAGCAGTCAGTTGGATTACCATAGAAATATGCAGTTTTGCAACACTGCTTGAGTTTTCTTCATTTAGTCGCATGTGTTTGCATTGGAAAAAGTTATAATTTCACACAATCTGACAACGCTGCTATTTCTTGGATGAAGGGCCCAATCCCAATCTTATATGCTACGCCAACTATAAACACTAAAAAGACTTGAAGAATAAAATAATAACTTAAAGACTTGAAGAATAAAACACTTATAAGCACACTTACTCTCCAGAATTTTGTTTATCAGAAGGCTGTTTAGGGACCTCTTCCCTTTCCCGCCTTCCCTGCAGAAGTTGGTGGCAACTTCATTCGTTGTCAGCCGGACGAGCGGCGTCTCCACATTCCCTCCCCAAGTTTATGTAAGAAGTCCACCTACAAGAAAAAAGTCATGTATGAGGATTTTAGATTACAGAAATTCCTATTCAGAAGGTTCAGAAGACTTAATTCATTTATTTATATTGAATTATGACATGAAAATTTAGTTCAATATAAGTACTTTTCAATAACGACATTAATTGTGAAGCTGAATATAACATTATTCAATCCTTGCTCACCTTTCTATTAATATAATTTCATTGTTGGGAGAGGAAGGATTTTTAACTCCTGTCAGTTATTTATTTTGCTAATTACAGGTCCTTGTAAAACAAAAAAATATATTTATTGAAATGCAGATGAATACAGTTTATGGTACTCCACTTTCATTCTTCATTAGTCAAACCTTACGGTTACGGTTATCAAATAATGATTATTATTGATATACTGGTGTTTTCAATGTGAAAGTTCCACTAAAATTAATTAGCTGTTTAGAATCAAATATGCAACTGTATTAAATAATTGTAAATTAGATTTATTGCAAATAATTGTAAAATAGATCCTGTCCTCCGGTCCAAAATAGGTTTTACGGTTATTAAAAAAATTATTATTATTGTTGCTCTGGTGTTTTTGAATGTAACTTGACAATGAAAACATTCCACGAAAATAAACTAGGTTCCTACATGTTGAAATTGAATACAGTATATGCAACTGTATTCAACATCATTCATTGCAAATAATTGTAGAAGAGATTCTATCCTTTAATTCAAATTTTATCTTCATAATGAAAAGAAAAGGCATTCAAAAATTGGAGAATAGCGATGAGATGAAAGTTAACCTATTTTTCGTTCTCGAAAAATAGATTAAGACTGATTCGCTATCTGAGAAGCCTATGAGCTTTTTCCTTGTTGATAGAAATAGCTTGAGAATAACATCTTTCGTAAACTTTCTAGTTCAAATCTTTCAGGATCTGAAGACATGGAAATTGTACAATCAGTTTTTCTCAATTTGATCAAATAAATGGATTTATTATAATAACAAGATATGCAAGTATTATTGTAATAAATTCTCACTCACCTGAACAGTGAACAGACGCAGTCACCGCAGAAACACAACAGATACAATAACTGACAGAAACTCAATGAACTACCTAATCTACTCTCTATTAATCAATTCCCTATTTATCAAACCTATCAACTCAAAAATCTATTACTAAGCCTATCCATTTATCCAAATCTATCTGCCAATTTTATTACAATCTCAGGAATCAATCTCGAAATTAGCGCGATGCTACTTCTAAACGTTGTGAAGAGGCAAATGAACTGAAGACGAACGAATACCAGTACCAGAATAGTTGACTTTTTCAAAAAGAGAAAATGGTGATTGGATCTGTAGAGAATAGAAATTTTAGGGGGGTGTGTGTGTGAGAGAGAGAGAGAGTGATTCATTCAGTGTGGCATAATAGAGAGACAGAGACAACGTTCTAAACTGTTGGACTTCCCGTTTCTCGAATTTCACTACCTACCTACCACAGTCACTATAGACTTCCCCTTTGAAAAGCATATGTTTCGAATTCACCACGTGGGAAAAAATACATCTATTTAGTTATAATTTTAATGAAATAATAATTTCCTCAATGTTGGTTTCCATTACGAACTGCTTGCTATCATTTCAATTAATGTTTTGTTTTAATTCACTGAAGTTATTGTACGAGGAATAAGGTCCTCGTAATCAAAATTTGTATGTATTCTTTTCCTCTTTGATTGAAAAATTAAAAATACCAAATGCTTGAAAATGAAATATCTTCTTCTTCGTCATATACTTGAGCAGAAACCTATTCTGAATAATTGCCTTATGGATTGTTGTTTCATGAGAGGTTCTACCAGAAATAGGAAAAATTTAATATTTTACTTGACGGGGTAAATTAGTTTCGACAATTTATTGCCGAGTTTTCGGAGAATTGAAGAACATTCTCACGAAACTATATCTACACCTTAGTAGATAATGAGCATTATGTGCCAAATTATAAAATCTGGTGTGGCACACTCGCACAACTTTCCTTGCCGTTATGAAAATTGATCACCTGACGCCACGGTAGTATTCCCGCGCCTCTCAAGTCTACTATTCAAAGATTAGAGCCAGCTGGTTACAGGGTAATAACGCTGGAGACACACGAGGTCTGCTATCTCTTCATAGTGAATCATTTAATAGAATCAACAGTTGCCAATAGTTTGCAATTGGATAATCACATTTTCTCGATTTTCGAGTTTATTTTTAATTTTAGGTGAAAATGTTACTGAACATTAATTGTAGAGATTATCATGCTCAATCTATTCCATTCAAAATTTTTTGTTTAAATTGTATCTTAAGCTTGATAATTGAGAATCTAAAATCAAACTTTGCATAGATGGGGCGGAACTCCTGAAATTTTTACAGATATGGGACTTGTGGCAGCTGATAGAGCTTATCAATGACTATTTCAGGTATAACTTTAATCAATATCGTTGGAGCCGTTTTCGAGAAAATCGCGAAAAACCCTGTTTTTGACAACATTTTCGCCATTTTAGCCGCCATCTTGAATCGCATTTGATCGAAATTGTTCGTGTCGGATCCTTACATTGTAAGGACCTTACGTTCCAAATTTCAAGTCATTCTGTTAATTGGGAGATGAGATATCGTGTACATAGACACACATACACTCATACACACACACACACACACACACACACACACACACACACACACATACATACAGACCAATACCCAAAAACCACTGTTTTGGACTCAGGGGACCTTGAAACGAATAGAAATTTAGAAATTGGGGTACCTTATTTTTTTCGGAAAGCAATACTTTCCTTACCTATGGTAATAGGACAAGGAAAGTAAAAATTTTCTACTGCAAATTTCATCTCGATAACTATTAGGTACTGAGAAAACGCAAAAATCACTGATATGGGTGTTTAATATCTGAAACATGGTGTCACAAAGTGAATTTTTGTGACGGATGGAGAGCCGTCATCCAGCGGAAAATTAGCGAAATTATTCTATTTTAGAATAGGAATAGGATCTTCTGCCGGATATATTTTGTTAGATTTGTAGTTGTGTATATGCATTATCACCATCGCCGTCAACCCCTTTAAATTAGCAGCATTCATATCATCAAAACGATAAGCGGCTACCGAGTCGGGTCGGTATCGCTCTTCATGAAATTTCTGGAATAGAAATATTGTTTACCGGCCTGAATTAGTTTAGCAATTAGTATCAGTGTCATCATTAACTGCACCCTTACCCATCAGCACTAGTGGATTCAAACCCTGTCACATGACTAGTGGCATGATCGTCTTTTCAGACTCCCATTGGTCAGCAAGCCCTTTTCCCCCGGCCTCCTAACTTTCAGCGACCCGGTGTTGCTTCAAGAAGACCTGGGAGAGAAGCAGTTGTTTGGTGGTTGAGTGGGGAAATTTAGCAAGGCTCTTAAGCAGATTATTTTTGAGGGCTTAATTCTTAAGTCTCAACTCTGTTGCTTCACGACGTTTAGGTTTTAGTGCAGGAATTTGTTCGCTATTCTCCGTATTTAGTCCTGCAGTGATTCAGGTAACTGTATGTCAGGACTGGTCACTTGTGTGCATTTCCTCTTCTGTAATAAGGTAATCTCAGTTTTTAGGGATGTATTTTCCTTATTAATTTTCATACTATGGAGTGGCCCTGTATTTTAAATTCGCTTAGCAGTTTCTGACTTGCTGTCATTCCAAGTAGGAAAAGCCCAATCCTTTTCCTAGAGAACTCAGGTGCAGCTTGAGCTCGTCCTCGTCGAAGTTTCTAGACTGCGACATCCTTTCTCTTTCTCTCTCTTAACTTTCCCTATTCTATAATCCTTCTAGCTCTCAGGTACAGCTTGAGGACTTCCTCGCCGAAGTTTCTAGACTGCGGCATCCTTTCTCTTACTTTCTCTTCACTTTCCCTATTCTATAATCCTTCTAGCTCCCAGGTACAGCTTGAGGACTTCCTCGCCGAAGTTTCTAGACTGCGGCATCCTTTCTCTTACTTTCTCTTCACTTTCCCTATTCTATAATCCTTCTAGCTCTCAGGTACAGCTTGAGAACGTCCTCGCCGAAGTCCCCAGACTGCGGCATCCTTTCTCTTACTTTCTCTTGACTTTCCTTATTCTAAAATCCTTCCTGCTCTCAGGTACAACTTGAGAACGTCCTTGTCGAAGTTCCCAGACTGTGACGCTTCCCGCTCTCAGGTACAGCTTGAGAACGTCCTCGCCGAAGTCCTCAGACTGCGGCATCCTTTCTCTTACTTTCTCTTCACTTTCCCTATTCTATAATCCTTCTAGCTCTCAGGTACAGCTTGAGAACGTCCTCGCCGAAGTCCCCAGACTGCGGCATCCTTTCTCTTACTTTCTCTTCACTTTCCTTATTCTAAAATCCTTCCTGCTCTCAGGTACAACTTGAGAACGTCCTTGTCGAAGTTCCCAGACTGCGACGCTTCCCGCTCTCAGGTACAGCTTGAGAACGTCCTCGCCGAAGTCCTCAGACTGCGGCATCCTTTCTCTTACTTTCTCTTCACTTTCCCTATTCTATAATCCTTCTAGCTCTCAGGTACAGCTTGAGAACGTCCTCGCCGAAGTCCCCAGACTGCGGCATCCTTTCTCTTACTTTCTCTTCACTTTCCTTATTCTAAAATCCTTCCTGCTCTCAGGTACAACTTGAGAACGTCCTTGTTGAAGTCACAGACTGCAATGCTTCCTGCTCTCAGGTACAACTTGAGAACGTCCTTGTCGAAGTTCCCAGACTGCGACGCTTCCTGCTCTCAGGTACAGCTTGAGAACGTCCTTGTCGAAGTCACAGACTGCGACGCTTCCTGCTCTCAGGTACAGCTTGGGAACGTCCTTGTCGAAGTCACAGACTGCGACGCTTCCTGCCCTCAGGTACAGCTTGAGAACGTCCTTGCTGAAGTCCCCAGACTGCGGCATCCTCTATCTTTCTTCCTCTTAATTTTTCCTACCCTGTATAGCGCGAGATCTCAGTTCCAGACTAGAGATCGTTCCCGTCGCGGTTCTCAGATCAGCGAGAGGTGTAGGAAACCTTATGTAGAGCAGGATCTCAGTCACAGATTGGAGATCGACCAGTCGCGGTTCTCAGACCAGCGAGAAGCTTAGGTGAATCCTTGTAAACCCTTCCCTATCCTCTCATAATAGTCGACATAGTGACTATTAATTTAAAAGCGTTTCGGACGATTGAGAGTGATTCCCATACCCTTAAGGACAGTTACAGATTGGCCCTTAATAACCGGCGCGCTGTCATCAGACTAGCGCGGAAATCCTGTTTAACAGTTTCAGAATTGCTGAAAATCCTTTCGCAGCTGCAGGCTTGCGATTCAGAAATCCGACACCCGAAACCTCATCCTTTGAGCTTTAGTTATTATAAAATTGTAATAGATATACTATCTTTAGCTAGCAGGTTCAGCTTGCCGAGAACTATATCGCGATTCACAGATCGCGAGTTATTGAACCAAACCCCATTAGTTACAGGAAGGAACAATCCTATTAACGAATCTCCATTCCCCAGGCCCGATAAAATATTCCCTATACCTCAAACTCGGTATACCATATCCTGTACCTTATACCACTTACGCCTCTACAATCATATTGATCAAATACCGGGTGCGCAGGTTCAGTCTGCACACCAACAACCCGCAGTCTCAGATTGCGAAAACCGTAACAAAATTCTATATCATTCCTTGTTAAACCCCATCCCGAGTTCCTCCACCTACAACCTTTATCCCGGGCTTGCAGGTACAGCTTTGCTCGCCGTCAACTCACAGTTGGTTCAGATTGCGTACTACCTTTACAAATATAATTATTTGTGGGGATCTGATATCCGGATCCGTATCCTTGGTTAAGGTTACCTCAATTCTCCCTAACACCCAACCTGAATTCCAAGAGCCGAGGGCCGAATCGGCCAACAACGGCACGGGCACACACTCTTCCCTTCAAATTAAATACCTCCCGCCAAAGACAGAGGGTAAAGAATCAGGACAAGGGGAGAAGTGTAGGTCCAGTATCTCCACCAGTCAATACGGTCACCGACCCCGACCCATACCCAACTGTAGCTAGTTCGCGTTGTAGCAATACTTCGCAGTTATTAGAAAACCTAGAGGGTGGAATAGGGCATTCTAATAAAACTGACGTCTCCGAACGTGGGGCTAAGACGTCTGGCGCCCAAGTAGATCGTGAGCAAAGGTTAAGTAAACCCCAGTGCACGATGTCGGAACGGAGAGAGGAGTCTACACTCCAAGAGTACGAGGAGGACCAGGTAAATCACGAGACAGACACCACGGAGCGAGAAACCGACCCTTGAGTGTCGTGGGTGTACCGGCTGAGTAAGGAGGAAGCGGTCAGCTACCTGGAGAGTCTTGGCCTGTCGGCAGTGGGGACTCTGACGGAGCTGAGGAGGAGGATGGTTGAACACCATCGGTCCAGGACCGCTGCGACCTCTCAGACTCGCCGGGACAATGCTATCCCAGGCACAAGCCGTGTCTACTCCGAGCCGTTCCTCCACAACAGAGTGAATCGACCAACAGGTATAGACCCGGCACCACACCGCTCTTCAGGCACGTATAGTCAGGGCGCTGTATGTGATAAGGTAAGAAGTTGGAATTTACGTTTTGATGGTGTATCAGATGCTCCCAGTTTTATCAAGAGGCTCACTGAACTTCAGAGCGCATATGGGATATCCGGGGAACAATCTCTTATAGCCCTACCAGAGCTGATGGAGAGAGGGGC